>NW_017732103.1:340521-362550 GCF_001890085.2 Hipposideros armiger | reverse complement strand
GCTCCACTCTCCAGAACCATGCTAACTTTTCATAGCTTCGGGCATTCCAGGTTACAGAGGCCCCAAGCCACTACGGAGCAAACATATTAAAATTTCACCACATCCCACATTAAATATATATGGGTTTAGTTAAATTGCAGGAAACCAGTTGGTATAATTTTATATTTTGTGGACATTTAGTTAAACATTTATTTATTTCAAGTTTTCCGTGTTTTTCCCACCCACAAATTACGGCCAATTTTTTTCCTTTGTAGTTCTTAAAAGTCTCAAAAACTCTAGAACAGCAGGCCCTCTGTACCTGCCAGGCCTCAATCATAAACGGGTCTTCCGTTCACACACAGCTCTGGCTGCCTGTTTAGACTTCTTTTTTTCTTTTTTTTGAAAATTTCTATTTCATTTAAAGAGAGATCACCCATTCAGAGGTGAGTGGGTGGGTGGCCAGGGCAGGTGTGCTTCTTCTGTCCCCGGTCAGACACACCTGGGAGACAACCTGTCAGGGCCTCCAGCCCTGCTCCTCCAGTGGCGCTAAGGCACATGTCACCTGGGCGGCCACCTGTCCCATTCCCATGCTGTCTGCTCAGCAGGTGTGGGCTGGCCTGCAGGTTCTGCATCTCTAACCAGTTCCAGGTGCTGCCTTTGTCATGCTGGGCTCCGCCCAAGCAGAGCCTGACTCCCCAGGACGCTTGTCTAAGAGACTATTGAGGGAGGGCCCCCAGAGGGTCCTGTGGGGAGGAGGGGAGAAGGGCTGAAAGGGGGGCACTAGGATGTGCTCTCAGCAGGAGGCTAGCTTCCCCTGCACACATCCCCCACTCCCACACCCCCACTCCCACACCCCCACTCCCACACCCCCACCCCACTGGAGCAAGCATATCACCACGGAGCTGCCTGCCCCCCTACCTCCTAGGGCAATTCTCCTGGGGGTGCAGCTTGGAGCCATTTTGAGGTCATGATTCACAGGAGTGGGGCACAGGAGAGGGGACCTGGGCTGCAGCTCTAAGGACCACGCTGGGGGTTCCTAAGCTGGTGGCCTCCACAAATGGGGATCTTCTCACTACTCCAGATTTCCATCCCAAGACAACAGTAATTCCCAGAAGCTTCCCAGGGATTCCGATTGCAATTTGGAATGCACTGTACCTCCACTAGTTTCCTTGGCTTTAACTCTCACGCAGTAATCAGTGTCTGCAGATTGTTTCTGTTCCGTGGGCAGGAGCCCCTCTCTCCCTCTGTCACACGCGCTGCAAAGAGGAGCTCTTTGCAACCCTGCATGGTACAGAGCTTCTAGTGAAACATCTGTTTTGGTTTTTACATCATCCTCACCAGATGAAATCTGGCGGTAGGGGAAACAGGGTGCATTTATCCAAGTGATAATGTTCTCAGAAGCCCCTCCTGTGGCTGTCCGGACTAAGGACCAGGTGGGTCTCTGTGGGGACACTGCTCAATTTCTCCTGCAGATAAACACCTGGTGCCTTTGGGGCCAGCTGCTCAAAGGGACAGAGGCACTCAAGCCGCAGCAAGAACACACCTGGACTGTTCTCCTTACCCTGGTTCACGAGAAAACGCCCTCCTGTCTCTCTCCATGCCTTTCCCAGGAGGAGCGCCTTATCTAACACATCCACTGTAAATCGTGGTCCTTTGGGGCAGGAAGATTGTGTGTGCTCTTTTACTTTACACTCCGCGGCACCTTCAAACTGTGCAGGGAACACACGACGAACATGGCCTCCAATCACAAGGGCTGGGTGAGAGAAGGGGGAAGGGAGGCACTTACTGAAGTCTAGACAAAGGTGTATGGGAGTCAAGTTCATGAGTGACCTCGCTCTAAAAATGTTTTCCATGTGTGAATGAAAAATTACAGCTTGCATTCTATGAAGTCTTGTAAAAAAAATGCTTTATTAGCTACAAAAATTATAGTACATGAAAACCTCAGCGCTCCTGATGAGCTGCTAGAACATTTGAATTTACATTAGCCCCCTTAAATGAAAGACTGTGCCTAATCAGAGATCTCTGCACATCACACTGCCAAGTACCCTGTGGGTTAAGCTTGACTCCTGCAGACCGTTCCAAGGAAGGTAAAGGAAGGCAAAGACAGCACTGGTTTCATGCACCATCCAACTTCTATAAAATGCTAGGGCTGTGTTTATCTCATACACAGTGACTCAAAATGCAGGCCTGTTTTTCACAGGTAGATAACATAAGCAGTCTGAATAACAAGATGAAAAGAGGAGATTCAACTCCTATCATATTAATCTCATCAGTGGAGACACCAAGGTGAAAAATCTAGAATTTAGAGAGTAGCTGTCTTCACTGATCCCATATCTGATGGTTTCTGACACTCTACCACTCCTTGGTCGAGATACTAAGCCAGCGAATGTTGGCCTCAGGTAACAACAAATTGCCTCCCATTGGCACATATGGGAGAGGCAGTGGAGTGCAAGGGACAGGGACCTGGGTGACTTCAGTGACCTGGCATGTCACCTTGCCAATGTCACTTATCAGCTGTGTGTCCCCATACCATCACATCTTTGATGAAGTGTGGGCCCAGGCTTTCTACTTCTAGCTTTCCACTTCAGGCTTTCCACTTGCAAATGTGGCTTATAGAGGGCTAACCCAAAATAAATGTCTACTAAAAAGGAGAGAGTTTTATAGGAGCAGGCAACTGTAACAAATCTAGAAATGAACCCTAATACCCAACTCATCTGGACCCTTCCCTTAACTTCTCTGAAACCCTACGATGGATGCCTACAATTTGTCGGTCATCCAGCATTTACCCACAGAAAATGGCCCTGGGATGAGGAAAATGAAAACTTTTTAATCCCCGGGATCTATTAACATTTTTAAGAGTTGGATGTTGGGAGACAATCCTCTCCGAGTCCTTTGTGTTTCTGCATGTCTTGAACATGAGGCCCTGAGTGCTTCTGTTGTGGATCCTTTAAGGGCTGTTTGTAAGTGAAGAGCTTTGGGAGAAAAAGATGGACTTGTCCTCCCAAGAGAAGGACAGGTGTGCTTACCCTCCAGTGAAGTAGAGAAAGTGTCCCCTCCCAGGCAGATGGCACATGGCCCATTGTGTACGATTTACATTCCCTAGTCAGGGATCTTCTCCTGTGCAGCAAATAACTACAAATAAAGATGTCCCCTTTGGGTTGCCTTATAGGAACTGGGATTTGGGGGGCTGAGCTATGGGCTGCTGCTAAAGCTGTGATTAATAAACTGCCCTCAGCTCGACCACCACCCATGGACTGGCCAGGCTGATCGTTAGCTTGCAAGTAGGCAAACTGCCACATCCTTCACACTTCTCCACTGAAGGTTGAGTTTTCACAGCTTACCACTAGAAATCACTGAAACTGACAGCAATAATGATTAATAGGTTTCTTCTTCCTGGTAAGTTTTTTAATATCAGTGGCCTTTGAGATGATGTCATGAGTTGCTGAACCCTTTGATTCTCCATCTCCTCATTTATAAGATATGAATAATGGTATAATCCTCTCAGGAAGACTGAATGAGACACCACAGGTGGAAAAACCCAGGAAGTAACAACATCACAGACACTCAATTTTCATTTACGGGCTTTGAATTTGAAAGGTCATTAAATTTGTTAAAGATCACAGTAGGAGGAAGAGACTAGGTTTACCCTTCAACCTGGAAAACTAAAAAGTTGAACAAAACAAAATTCTCCTTCAAAAATTAATTTAAAAGATGTTGCTTGGGATCCAAGATGGCGGAGCAGATAAACACTGTGCCTGCATCCTTCTGTGAACACATTAAAATTACAACTAAATTACAGAGCAATCAACCTGGAGAACCACCTGAAGTCTAGCCAAACAGAAATTTTATAACTAAAAATATAAAGAAGAAGCCACTGCAAGACCGATAGTAGGAGTGGAGACGCAGAACAGGCCCCAAACCTTCGTGAGGCAGTTGAGAATCATGTGGGATATCTCAGCTGCGGAGGTTCCCCCTCGAGGAGTGAAGGACCCCAGCCCCACAGTGGCCTCCTCAGCCCAGCATATTGGTGCCTGGAAGAGGGGCCCCCACAACACCTGGCTGTGAAAAACAGTGGGGATTCCGGCTGACTGGGTGGACCGGAAGGCTGTGACAAACCCAAACGTCCTCTTAAACAGCCCAAGCACAGACTCACTTGCTCATAGGCACTCACCTGGGGCTCCAGCAGAGGGATGGTGACTTGGGCGGTGTCAGAGGCATGTGGGGAGAGACAGAGGTGTGTGGCTGCAGCAGGAAGACTGGAGGACAGTCTGCATCTTCCCTGTGAGGCCCTCCTCCCTTGCAGCCGGCAGCTGGTGCCATCTTTCCTGTGTTGAGCCTGCCCGCTCCTGCCAAATCTGAATCTGATTGGCCTGGTAAGCTGACTCAGCTGGGACCCCATCCCACCCAACTCGCACACAGCTGGAGGCACTTTCTCCCAGAGCAGCCAGCCCCTCCTGCATTGCATTCTTTCTTCAAAAACTATCAGAGTCCACAGGCCCCAGGTGGGCGGCGACTGGCCTTGGTGTGCTCTGAGATTTATGCTGAGTTGCCCCAGGCTCAGCACTGGCACCAAACCAAAATCTACATTAACCTGGTGACCACAATTCTTCCCACTCCAGTGACTCTCTGAGACCCTGACTCACCCAATTCATGTACCTCAGGAGGTTTTATCAGTGGCTGAACCTTAAGGGAGCTGACAGGTAGCAGCAGGACTCTGGGTGTCCAGGTCTAGTACTGGTGGCAGCCGTGCTTGGTTCACAGAGTGGCCTCTTCCACAAGCCTCCAAGTTTAGCACAGGGAGTAAAAAACTGCAGATTGCTTTGTAGCTACTACTAGGTAGCCCCCGGCCAGTCAGAGGCAGTGGCTTTCCTGGATCTGCACCAGAGCCCCTCCCAAGAGGCCCCAGAACGAACATACTTGGAGGTTGGCTTCAGACCACAGCAGAGCACCACCCAATTAGCCCCACAAGCAGCACACTTAAGGGTGGTCTCAACAGGCACCAGAGCCCACTGGGGTGAATCCCATTCAGTGGGATAAGACCCCTGCACAGCAGCCCATAAGCTGTGGATGTGGACAAACCCCACAGCCAATCAGCCTGAGGGTCAATCTCACCAAATGATGTGCCAATAGCAATCAAGGTTCAACTATAATAGGAGGGTACACAAAACCCACACAAGGGACACTCCTGGAACACCTAGCTCAAGTGACCAGGAAGACTGTGCCACTGGGCCCCACAGGACACCTTCGACATAAGGCCACCCAGCCAAGACTGGGGGACATTGCAGATCTACCTAATACATAGAAACAAACACAGAGAGGCAGCCAAAATGAGGAAACAAAGAAATATATTCCAAATGAAAGAACAGGAGAAAACTCCAGAAAAAGAACTAAAAGAAATGGAGGCAAGCAACCTACCACAGACAGAGTTCAAAACAACTGTTAAAAGGATGCTCAAGAAACTTAGTGAGAACTTCAACAAAGAGATAGCAAGCATAAACAAAGGACATAGAAACCATAGAAAAGAACCTGTCAGAAGTAAAGAATAACTGAAATGAAGAATGCACTAGAAGGAATCACCAGCAGGCTAGATGAAGCAGAGGATGAAATCAGTGATTTGGAAGATGAGGTGACAGAAAACACCCAACTATAATAGCAAAAAGAAAAAAAGAATCATGATATCATGATTTGGATGCTCATGGTTTCTCTCTCTCTCTCTCTCTCTCTCTCTCTCTCTCTCTATCTATCTATCTATCTATCTATCTATCTATATATATATATATATATATATACATGAAAACACATCAGGACAGAAACAAAAAGGAGAAGGAATGGGAGATGGAAGTACACTATCATAAGTTTCTTCCAATATACATAATATTATACAACAAATAGTGTTATGTTATTTGAAGGTTGACTTGGTAAATTTTTAAGATATATAGTGGACCCCAGTGCAACCATATATGCATACAAAAGAAATACAGCTAATAAGCCAATTATGGCAATAAAATTGAATTATTAAAAAAAGTAGTTAATATGAAAAAAGACAGGAAAAGAGGGGGATAGACAATAGTTGGAAAAACCAAAAACAGAACAAGATAAAAGGTTTAAACACAAACATATTGATAACCACAGTAAATGGTCTAAACCAGGAATTTCTGCCAAGGGCCAGACAGTGAACATTTTATGCTCTGCTTGCAATATGAACTCTGCTGTCATAGCAAGAAATCAGTCATAAGCATTCCACAAATAAATGGATATGGCTGTGTTCCAGCAAAGTTGATTTACAAAACCAGGTGGTGGTTTTGGCCTAGGGGCCATAGTTTGCTGACTTCTGGTCGAAACAGTCCAATTAAAAGGCATATATATATATATATATATATATATATATATATATATATGTATGTAAACACTGAGATGCTAACGGTAAAATATTGGAAAAACATACATTATTAAAATACCATTCAAAAACTGCTGAAGTGCAAACATTAACATTCGACAAAGCAGATTTCAGAGCAAAGAATTCACCAAGGATTCTTTGACATTTTATGACAAGGGGATTGATTTATCTTGAAAACATGCAATGCTAAATTGATATTCACTTAATAACAGATCTTCAAAATACTTGAAGCAAAAACTGATAAAAGTGAAAGGAAAAATAGACAAATTTATAATTATACTTAGCGCTTGTAACATATCTTTGTCAATAATTGATTTAAAAAGGAGACAGAAGACAAAAAAGAGAAGTCTTGACAAACACTAACATCAACTTGTTTTAATTGATATCTATACAAACCACCCCCAACTACAAAATACACATTCATTTCAAGTTGATATGGATCATTTACGAAGAGAGACCACATTCAGGGCCAAACATCAAGTGTCCACAATTTAAAAGAATTGAAATCATACAAAGTATATTCTTTAAACAAAATGAAATTAAATTAAAAGTCAGTAACAGAAATACATGTGGTAAATCTCCAAATATGTAGATGTTGAACTTTTTAAAAAATATACAGTGTTTCAAAGAAGAAGTCAAAAGGGAAGTTAGAAAATATTTTGATTTGGACAAAAATAAAAACACTTTATCAAAATTTGTGGGATGCAGCCAAAGCAATGCTTAGAGGAAATTGTATAGCATCAAATGCTTATATTGAGAAAGAAGAAACGCTTCAGATCAAAGATCTAAGATTCCACCCTAAGAAAAATAGTAAGGGGCAGGACTTCCATGTGGCAGAGTGAGGAACTCAGCAAATCCTCTCCCCAAAAAGAAAAGGTGACTTTTAAAAACCAATAATTTCAGGGCTCTCAGAATTGACCAAAGCATATAGCAAATTGGGAAGTGGTTGTTCATGAAAACCTGTTGAACTTCAGGCAAGCACGGTGGGAGCCTGCAGGCTCTTGCAGTCCATGGCTGCTCCTATCCCTCTCAGCTTCAGCAGTGGGGCAGTTGTACCAATTTAGGATAGGCCATGGAAACCAGCAACTTTCCTGCTAGTGGAGGCTCACTGACTTGGAGTGGCGTGCAAAGAAAGCAAACAACAGCACTCCTATCCCCAGTGGTCTTGTCAAAGTGGAGATCTGAGAGGCAAAAACATTGGGAAGGGCAGAGCCAGCTATCCTGAGGTCACAGTCGTGACTGGGACAAGCAACAGGACAGCAGATGAGCCAGGAAATCAACAGAGCAATCCAGGAAATGAGACAGCTCAGAGAGCCTTACCAGCTCTCCATGCAGCCCCACATGACAGGCTGGAGACAGCCCCACTGGCTGGCGGTGCGTCTGCACAAGCACACAAAGGAGGTGTGTGACGTCCCAGCTGGAAGTCAGGGCAGGCTTGCATGCACTCCCCAAGCCACACACCAATCTACTGGCAGGGAGTGGAGGCCTCACTGGCTCAGGTTGTTGGAGCACAGCCTCTAAACAGTCACTGGCTGACCACTGTCTGTGACTGTGCAGACATGTGGATGAGCCCTAGGAAGCCCTGTGCAAAAATAAGAATAAAAAATGTGAGCGAGGACTGCAGTGGCCACATGCCACGAGGGAAATAGATTTCTCAGATTTAGTCTAGATAAGTTACTAAACAAGCCCCAGTAACAATAACAGCTCTCACGGGGGGAAAAAAATCAGAAGCCATAACTGCTAAATATATCTTAAACATAATATGCTACCTAAATATTAGGTTACAGCTAGCATGTATGCACTTACATGGTGGAAAGTTCGCGAGCTTAATTGTCCGACTGTGTATTGTCGAAACTGCCCAGAAACAGCAAAGTATGACCCATAGGTAAGGGAAAAGCACTCAAAGTTACATTTTCAACACCAGAATTTCTATTTGGTACTTTTTAATAATTTCTCTCTTTATGTGTTGAGCTATTATCATTCTATTTTAATTCATCAAAATTCCTTTAATAATTTAAACTTCTCCTTTGGTAATATTTGGAGCACATTTATTTACAACGCTGCTTTGAAGTGCTGTCTGCTAAGTTCAACATCTGGCCGAACTTGATTCCAGGAGTTAGCAACAAGCTCTCCGCTCCAGATCAGGCTCCAGCTCTTCCTTACCTGGGTGGACATGCAGTTGGAGCTTGCTGCTTTAAAGCCACTTTGCTGCAGGACTCTTTCAGAGACACACCAGACATCCAGCCATAATGATGAAAAGCAGTTCTTTCCTGACATCTCTCAAATAATGACATGGAAGGGCCTATTAAAAGACAATCTGAGGCACATTAACACTTTCAAGAGTTCATTTGAGCCTATGTTGATTCAAATCCGACAGCACCAAATAGAATGTGGTTAAGAGCCCCCAGCCATGGGAGCTGGGGAGACGGTTTTATAGAGCAGGCACAGGAGCAAAGCAAGACAATATTTGATTGGCTATAGCTAAAGCAGTTGCCTTAGTTGGGAAAGCCAAATTTGTGACCTGTTGTTAAGTTTCATTTTCTCAGATTCCAGTGCATGAGCTCTGGCTTAAGTTATGGTTTGCTTACGGAGGCTACAAGGCCTTGGAGCCCCCCAGTCAACTGGCCCCTTTGTTTAAATCAACTTCTGTAACAGGCCCCACTCATGGTGTGTGGGAAAACTTCTCTAGATATACTTCACACATTTCTCTATTAATATCTAAAAATCTCTGTCTTCCTCTCTTCAAGTCCTCAAAGCAATTTTGTCAAACTTAGACCTTTATGATCATCCCAAAAGTATTGAAATTGTGCAAGGTTTCCTGAATTTACAGCACTTTAGAAAATAATGGTAATGATAATAAATTAAAATAATAATACCTTACAGTAGGAACCGGTTTTCATCCAGTAAAATGCCACACAATTTTGAATCTTATTCCAAGTTTGTTAATATAGTCATTCTGAATTTTCCATGGGAAATCAGATATTCCCAAGGCCCAGAGGTATATATTTTCTATATGATTAAGAAGAGATTTGAATTTCAGGAATTTTTGAGTGGAAATGCCAGATTTATCCTCAGGGGGAAAGTGAGACAAGAAATTTCTAACAATTAGAAAACACGTATGAAATTGTTGGGGAATGCAGTTTGTTTTCCAAATGTGACCCCTCTGTTGACCTGTTGACCTATTGATCCTGTCAATCAAGTGGATAGGAAAGGGTCTCTTCCTGTGACCTTGATCTGCATCTCCCTGGCTACTGGTATTTGAACATCTCTTCCCAATCTATTAATCTTTGTGTTTCTGCTTCTGGAAATGCCTGTTCATGTATTATTGCCCATTTACATGTTGGATTTTTTGCATTTTTCCTATTGATTAGCATGAGTTACTAAATGCTCTTTATATCAATTATTTGTTACACTTTATAAATATAGGGTTCAGCTCACTTTCTTTAAGGTCTCATTTTGAACTTAAGGAACAGAAGTCCTTAATTTTAACATCATAGAATAAAGATATTGTCTTATTTTTTTCTTTTTAGAGTTTGTGTCAGTCCGGTGGAGTCAGTAAAAAGAGTGCCTGAGAGGGGTAGCTGAATAGAGGTAATGCTAAACGGAGAACTCCTCAAAAAGGTGTTGAAAGAGCTGAAAAGACGACAGTGAGGCTGGTGACACAGCCCAGAGACGAACCACGTGACAAATCTACGCACACCCCAGACCTGCAGGAAGAAAAGAGAAGCGCGTGGGAAAAGGAGGGACTTGATCTGAGAAAAAGCAGGCAAATGATAGGGATAGTTTTAAAGTTTTGTTTTTGACATTTAAGTTCTTAATCTGTCAAAAATGGGTTTTTTTTATGGCATGAGGTATGGATCAAATTTCATTTTTTTCTGTATCAGGTACTCATTTTCCCAGTGAAATCCTTTAAAAGAGAACATATTGATACACACCCTTTTTTACTTTTACGTAAATAACTCGTTAAATATAAAATAATGGTTTATTAAAAATAAATAATAATTAAATACATCTCAAAGTGTTTTAACAGAATTGTAAAAGTTAAAGTTCATGAAATTTGGCAACTCTCCATTTCCAAAATCTCTTTATTTTCTTACTAGACCGAGGGGAAATGTGTAGAACAGAAAATCATCAATATTTTGCAAACGAAACAAATTGTATTTTATATTCCTATTGTCCTTCACAGAATTGAGGAACTATTCACTTTTGTAAGAAGAAACAAGAAAAAACAAACAACGTGCACTAGGTAAATTTTTCCAATTTGTTTTAAATTAAAGTTTATTGGGGTGACTGGATAAGCTTTGCCCAATAGGAAGGGTTGTTTCATCTGCGTTCCACGGCCCCATCACATTGCCTCTCCTCAGGATGTTTTTTTGTCCTAAGGATTTGCTCTGACTGGGACAAGCTTCTTCCTACTTCTTTAGACGAGTGAGCCCTTTTCTATTCACAGTTCAGACCTGTTTTGAAAACTCCACCCTAGAGGAATAAGGCAGGAGAGAAACAGGGGCAGTGGCCGTGGTGCCGAGGCCAGGCGTCTGCCTCCGGGTCTGCTGGCAGGTGGGGTCCTGGCCTCACTGCAGGATTGCCAGCGGACTCTTGTGAGAGCCCTAGCTTGTCCTCGGAGCCAATCAGATACACCGGCACAGCTACTGCCGCTTCTGTTTCTGCCCGGGAGTACAGCAAGCATCACTCCATGTGTCCCTCCTTTTTCAGTTCTCCATAGTTTGAGAGAAAAGAACACATTCATTAAAAATAGATCAAAACTAATACTAGAAAACTGAAAAGCACTGTACTATCCTCAGGAGATAAAACATCTCACTCTTACATTTGCAAACCATCTGGTATTGTCAAAATAATACAAACGGAGCCACTTTGAAATGGAGCAGGAGCTGCCTTCCCAGAGGAACTGCCCTACACACCTGATGCCTCAGACCTCCGGATGTTCAAACAGGGCGAGGTGACCTGTGGCCTGGGCCTCAGCAACACTGTGCCCCAAAGCGCTGTTTGCGAGGGGGACAAGAAAGCAGATAGTATAATGACCAGACTGATGACGACAGCACTGAAAACTAAAAACATTGTTTACAATCAGCGTCACTTGTCATGTGATCTGCACAGGGAGCAGCACCTTCCTTGTGTGGATGTCACTGTCCCCTCCCCTTCTCATACACACCGTCGCCTTTGTCTCCTCATCGGGAACGTTATTTGGGCTCCTGCCTGAACCAGCGCTTCCCGAGTGGCTGTTCTGATTGACCTCAAATCAATGCTTGTTGCCTCTCGTTTTGACAGCCTTGTTTTTTGGGTTGGCAGCACTGCTTGCACAACTTTAAAGTTTTATATCAAAGGCTTCCTGCAGCACAGGCTTCAGAAGTCGTCTTTGGATGATTTATCTAATCAGCATTTACGGGTACGTATTGTGTGTCTGGTGCCATGCCAAGTGCAGTAGCGTCCTCAGATTGCCATCACAAACCCCACTAATGGGACGGCTTGAAACAGCAGAAATGTATTCTCGCCATTTGGGAAACCGGAAGTGTGAAACTGCGGTGTGGGCAGGGCCGCGCGCCCCTTGGAGGCTCCAGGGGGGGGCCTGTCCTTGTTCTCCCAGCTCCTGGTGCTTGTTGCTGGTGACGCTTGGCGTTCCTTGGCTTGTAGATGCAGCGCTCCAATCTTTGCCTCCATCGTCACATGGCTGTCTCCTCTGTGTGTCTGTGTGTCCCCACATGGTGGCCTCTTATAGGGACCCCAGGCATATTGGTTTAAGAGCCCACCCTACTCCAGTGTGAGCTCATCTCAAGAAATTACATCTGCAACAGCCCTATTTCCAGATAAGGTTGCCTCCGGAGACACTGGGTGTCAGGCTCCAAGATATCTTTTTGGGGACACAATTCAACCCATAACACCAAGGTCTGGCAGGATGAAAATGAGTAAGATATACATAGTATATTTTAATACTATTTCATTCAGCTCTCTTAAAATTGAATTTTTTACTTTCATCAGATGTAAAATCTATCCACCCAATTTTTCTATTTCCCTCAGTCTTTCAAACTCGGAAAAGATTTTCTCTTAATTACTGGTTTTTAGCAATTTAATGGTAGTGTGCCTGAGATGGGTTTCTTCTCTTTCTTTTCTTTTTCTTTTTCTTTCTTTCTTTTTCTTTTTCATTGAGTTTCTGGAACTTGGGGCTTTATCGTTTTTCTTAAATTTGTAAATTCTTTTTCCATTATTTCTTCAAATACTTTTTTCTGCCCCTCCTTCCATCTTGTGGGACTCTAGTTACTTGTATGTTAGACTGCTTGGTATTTTCCACAGCCAGTGATACTCGGTTCTTTATTTTCCACTTTTTTCCCTCTGTGTGCTTCATTTCAAATAGTTTTTATTGCTACATCCTCAAGTTCACTGCATTTAAAAAAAATTATCTGCAGCATCTAATCTCCTGTATATAGTTGACTTCAGATATTGCAGTTTTTTTATTTCTAGAAATTCAACTTCAATCTTTTTTATATCTTCCATTTCTTTCTTCATCATCCTCATGTTTACCTCTACCTCTATGAATATATGGAGTATATTTAATATAGTTTGGATCTCCTGCTCTGTGAGTTCCAGTATCTTTTCATTTCTAATTCTGTTTCTGTTGATCAATTTATCTCCTGGTTGTGAGTCATATTTTTCCTGTATTTTTGGCTGTATTGTAGTTGTATATAATATCCTGAACATCATGCATTTTACATCATTTTCTGGGTTGTGTTGCATTCTTTTAAAAACTTTCATATTTTCTTTTTCATTTATGCAGCTATAATCAGCTGCATCCTTTTGAGGCTTTCTTCAGAGCTGTGTTAGCGTAAGTCCAGAGCAGCCTTCAGCCAAGGCTGATATAGTCCCACTACTACAGCCATGCTCTTATGATGTCCCATGTTTTATGAGGTCTTTCTCTCTCCTTAGTGGGTACATAAACTACTCCCGGTCCTGAGGGGGCTACACATACAGATCACCACTCACTCACTGCCTCAGGGGGCCCTCTGCAGGTATCTTGCTTCCTCTCTGTAGTGCCATCATGTCTCATACTTTGAACCTGCAGGTTCTAGCCACTTTCACCTCCATGAAGTCCAATCCACTTCTCCTCGAGGTTGTCAGGCTGCCAGGCTCTGGCTGGTTGCACTTCCCTGCCTGCAGCCTGGAGATGGTCTGCAGGCTTAATGCCTCGGCACTCATACACACACAGGGGTCTCATCTCTGCAGTGACCACGGCCCAATGTCTGCACAGCATTGCTTTATACATTTAGATTGGTTTTACAATCATTTAAGTTGAGAGGGAAAATCCAGTCTCTGCCACTCCATCTGGACTAGAAGTGGGAGCCGCTAGGACCTCTTGTGTTGATATGGCGAATGGGTGTCCTCGGGGCATTGCGCAGAGCATGGTCAGCCTGTGGGTGCTCTGGACTTAGGTTGTGTGTCCACTCGTGACCACTTCTCAGAGGTCCCTTCCTCCACCACCCACCTTGGCAGTTCTTGCATTCCTACATCACTCAACAGAAAACCCATCATTTTTCCAACATTCCAGGTGAGCCTACCTTCCTGTTTACAGTAGCTCCCGGGATCCTTGCCAGGGTGTCAAATCTCGTGTTATGGGAAGGAACTCCTAGGAGAGGAGGCAATTAGCAGGGAGACACTCCAGGAAAGAAAAAAGGTAGGTGACCGGGCTGATCCTATTTTGAACATAATGATAACTGGACCTCATGACAAACGGTATTTTCTAGAACAGCCCTTATCTATTAAGTGTTTTAGTGGAATGTAAACCTATGATAAACAAATCTAGAATCTGTGGATTTATGGCATACATTCCCTGGAAAATGTCACATAGGCCACGCAAATATCTGAGTATAAAATGGAGATGTCTGATTCCATGCAGTGTGCCCGCGCTTCACTCAGACCCCTCACCTACACTCTAGGCCAGCACATCTTCCAGTACACGAAGGACCCAGAAGGTTCCAGGCCTCTCCCTGCTTTGCATCTGCCTCAGGATCCTGGCAGGAGATACCCCCAAAACCGGTCGCACCTCATCCATACACAGCCCCTCTCTTCTCTAGGTGAGCCCGCTTACCCTGCTCACACTTCACTGGGGTCCGACCCTTGATGTCTGGCTAGTTTCCAGAAGAGGAGTGGGAGGCGTCCTTCCCTGAGGCCTCAGCGGATCCTGTGGGGGCCCCAGAACTGGGTGCATCCTTCCTGGTCACCAGACACCGCGGCCCCGCCAGCCAGGCGTGGCTGTATGCTCCCCTGTAGGCAGACAGTTCCCTGCAGTCATGGACGTCGCCCAGTGAGGGCTGCAGCTGCGAACCAGCCGAGCCAGCTGCAGCTGATGTTCCCAGCACCCCTCTAGAAGTACGGGTGGAGCCCCAAAGTATCCACAGTGCATTCCATTTTATTTGTTTCAGAAACTCTAGTTGAGAATCAGTGAACTGTGACAAGCTAACTGGTCCTGTCTCAGAGATGGAAAAGTACTGACCTGGCTCATGCTTAGGGCGTTAACACCTGGCACTGCGCTCAGCACACGGCCGGTGACAGCGCCATACTGCAGCCCCATCTCTGCTGGTGGAAACCCAACACCTTCCCTCCAGGAGCTCAGGCCCAAATCGTTGTGTTTTTCTTGATTCAGTCTTTCTCTGGCATCTCATTCAGCCCTCTCCTCATCCAGTTGCCCCCCTTCCCCCCAAAAAACACAGTGGATCCAGAATCTGAACACTCCTGCGCCTCGCACTGCGGCTGCCCTGGCGTCAGACTGCTGGCTCCCACCACACGGGTCCTTTAAAAACCAAAGCAGATGATATTATACCACTCTCACTCCTCGGCTCAAACCCTCCAGTCTCACTCCGTTTCATTCAGGGTAAACGTGAGACGTTGTCACAGCCCTGAAGTCCCTGTTGGTGTCCCCACCTGCTCCTGAGCACGTGCCCCACAGCCTGGCCCCTGCTCACTGCCCCAGCAACTCCACTGCTTACTGGTGCCCCACGGACACGAGTGTGGGTGCCGTCTCAGGGCCTTCGCCTGGAATGCCCCACCCATCTGCATGGCCCACTTTTCACTTCTCAAGTTGCTGCCCAAGAAACTGTCGATGAGCCCAGCTGTCTACGTTTCTATTAGAAACCGCAGCCTTTTTGCTGCAGCTGCCATATTCACATGTCCCCTGCTCACCAACGTCTCTGCCAAACCCCTCACTCTGCCCTTTTGCTCACACATTCCCATCGTGCAGCATCCTAAACAGTTCACTCACTCGGAGGCGTTTCATTTGTTTCTGACCCCTCCCCTGCAGACGCCCCGCCCATGAGGGCGGGGAGTTCTACGTGCTTTGTTCACCAGGCGCCTCGTGACGCAACCTGGCCCACAGCAGGTGCTCGGGAACGGCACAATCCAGCAGTGGTCGATGGTCCAGACACGGGGGCACTGTCACTGGCCTTTTCTATGACTTGTGCCCCGTTTTTAAAACCCTGATTCACACACACATACTGGGAAGTCGCATTCTTGAGCCCTAAAATATGAAATTACACAATGGTTTGTTGTCAAAAGGCCTTAGCTCATTACTTTTATTACTAAATTCAAATCCGATTTGAAATGATGAAGTTTTCTGATTTCTATAACTGACAAGAATGAATTAAGGAGAATATCCTTTCTCATGGGAACTTTATCGCCAAGGCTCCTGCTAGCACTGAAAACAGCCGGATTCTAAGCGTCTGTTCGCTCTCCGTGCCCATATCCAAATATTTTAGCACGGATCCCACAGCCTGCACAGTTGGGCGGCCCAGCTGGTCTGCAGTGTGTGGGGGTGGCTGGGGGGTGGCTGGGGGCCAGATGACGTCAATTGGCAGAGCCGGGGCTGGAAGCATCTCACGCTCAGCCCGCCTCCCACACACTTCTCTTCCCATCCAGGGAAGCAGCTAACTTTTGCTCCTTGGTGTTCAAATCCATCTTCTACAATTTTTCCAACAAGAAAATTGGTGGCCTTTCTAGTTGCTTTTGTCGTGTTATTCTCAACCAATGAATATGTCCATGAAAAATATAGGAATTAAGTGGGATTGTTACAACTAATGACACTTTTAGTTACACATGTATATTTCTCAAGATCTTAATGTTAGTTTTTTTAAATGTCTGTACCCATTCTTTTAAGGTCTTACGTCTTTTACCTGGGAGGAGGATGAAGATTTTGGTGGAAAAAAGCTGCTAAGCTGTGCCAAGCAGTGGGTTATGGACGTGGTGACAACGGATTTGTCAGTTGTCTTCACTGGCATGCTAAGGTCTATGAATTTATCTTTGTTTTTGACTTTGTGTGGGAAGACCAACGGTTGCCTTGGGTAAGCTTATTAAACAGTACACCTCTTTGTCACTGTGGTGTGCAAATAAACCAAATAGAAAAATCACATAGCAAAACTCATGACAGTTTAGTGTCTAAATGGGTGGGGGAAAAGTGAAACTAGCACAATCCCGGATATAAATAGGAAATGTTTTCTTAAAGAGTCTCATTTATCCCAGCATTTACTTTCATCTGGAATTTCTCCTGCGATGCTGGCAACCTAGTTTAATTATAGGCCATGAGCGTCTCTAAAAACAGAAGCAGGAAAGGAAGAGTGAAGGCAGCCCTGCGGGGAGCCGCACTGCTGACCAGCCAAGTTCACTGCTCTTGTGCTCTCAGCATTTCTGTGCTGCGGAGCTGTGGGCCTCCCTTGTGAGTTGTCTTGCCCGCATTCTAAGTGACAAGTCGACACTGTGCCATCTCGCCCTCAAGTTTCCTCATTTTCTCCCCTTCTCACCCTATTCCAGGAGACTTGCAGGTACTTGCTGACCAATTCTTAAGATGTTGGTAAAATGAATACCTTTCCTGCTTTCCTCTGCCTTCCCTTCCTCATTTAATCATGACCTCACCCTTAGACTCACTGCTTCCATGTTTCCAGCCCATTTCAGTCTCAGCTTCTGAGGACACTCATACCCGACTTCCACTTCTCCCAGGTCCCAAGCTCTAATCAGCCCCTCTCTTTCTCCTCCTCCGTCCTTCCTTTAAAGAAAGAACCAACCTCAGTCCTCTCACATGCATCCCTTCCCACGTAGGGCGTTCATCTGAACAATAGTCATTAGGCGTCAAGAGAGGCGCGCGCAGCCGCCCTTGGAACGCTCCGTTGCAGCCCTGCCGCTGCCACCCCCTCTTCCCAGCTCCCCCGCTCACTCTGCGGCTCTCCAAATCTAACTCTCACTGAGACCTTTTCACAGAAACACCTCTCCGGTTTCTAGCAGCTCCTCCTCATCCAAATCTCGCCTGTGCACCCATACATGCCTTCGTCAGAAAGTGTCCGTCAGTGAAAGCTTACACACTGAGTCACATTTTCTCATTAGTTTCTGTTACCATTTCAGACATATACTCCTATAAAAAGAAAATTACATTAAATGGTAATAAAAATCATAGTAACGATCATGAAATGCACCTCTTAATACATTTGATATTTCAATGCACTATCCTAACCATTTCTACGTAGGCTGGATGTCTATAAAGACTGCTGGGTTCATAACGAGTTCTGTGTACTGATGAATGGGACAGCGCCACCAGAAAGGTCTCCCATGCGATGTCACAGAGCTTCCAATAGTCATAGAAACAAGTCTTGAAAGAAAGTGGTCTACTTGTCACATTCATTCAAGATAGGAAGCTCTCACGAACAGTAAATGCATTAATTAAAAAACAAAACAAAATAAAAATAAAAACCTCAGCAGCCTGAAATACTGGTTTCAATCCAAAACAACAAAACAATAAGTATATCAATTCTGCACCAATCAGAACAGCACTACTAAACAGCAGTTTATAATTAAGGGATTTGGGGATTTAAAAACTCTAAAACTTCAAAGGAAGCTGTGGCATAATTCCCTGACCAAAAACCCAAGTGAGTGTACTCTTCAACTGCATTCAAAGAAGGTCAAGAAAAAAGGGAGAAGTCAGTCCTGACGTGGCTGTCCCACCCAGGACTGTGGTAGGGTCTGCACCACGTCAAGAGACATTGTCTGACTTGTACACATCAAGGGGTGAGCAGCCAGCGTCCCAGGGTGAGAGTGGGAGTGACATCATCATGGGAAGGCTAAAGTAACCGGTGATGTTCAGCCTACAGAGGAAAAAGAAGACATAACAATTGTCTTCAAATATTTAGAGATTTCCATGTCGTAAAAAGAACAGACTTCCACCTCCACTGTCAATGGCATCGGACACAAATGCCCTCGGTTTATTAGTTGGCTGGAAGTTGCCGCCATGTTGGCACATCCACCTCTAAACCACAGGCACGTGTTTCCCCAGGACTCCTGGGAACACTGAATCACGATGGAGGTGCTGTTGTCTCATGATTGTACTATGAAACATAGTTAGCATTTTTAAATATCATTAAGTGAGAGATGGACACGGGAAACGGACAGACCGCCTTTCCCTCCACACTGCCGCTTTTCCCAGCATCTCAGGATCCTCTGGGTTACAGTGACTCCGTGAAGGCAGCTTCTAACCTGGCTTGGATGGGTTGCGACAAAAACACCACGGAGCAGCTACCAGTCAACATTTCCATCGCCCAGTGTCACAGGACCACATGGCGGCCATCAACCTCAGCCAGGCAACCAGGAATGTGCTTTGGATCGTCACAGGTCCCTCCCAGCGACTTGACACATGTCTGATATGCAGCCAGGACTGATAGGAGCTCTGAGACATTTCCATGCCTGTTGGTAAATGGTATAACTATAATCGACATCATCAATAACATAAACATGGTTTATTCAGAGATGCTGAGTTCTGTGTATCAGTGTGGCTAGGGTTTACTGCCCAGCTACTCCATTAAACACTCATCTGGGTGTTGCTGTGAAGGTATTTGGAAGACATGGTTAACATCTACAGTGAGTTGACTTTAAGCAAAGGAAATAATTCTGGATAATGTGGTGGGCCTCATCCAATCTGTTGAAAGGCTTAAGATGCAAAAACTGGGATTTCCTGGGGAAGAGGGAATTCTGCCTCAAGATTATAACATACAGGTCTTGCCTGAGTTTCCAACCTGCCAGCCTGCCTCATAGATTTTGGACTTACCAATCCCTACAATCATGCTCATGCAAGACATTCCTTAAGATAGATGACAGATGATTGATAGATAGATAGATAGATATAAGGCAAGGTTAAAAGGAAGATAGATGTTAGATAAATAGATACATAGATGATAGAGATGATAAGTAGGTAAGTAGATAGATAGATATAGATAGATAGATAGATAGATAGATAGATAGATAGATAGATAGATAGAGGATAAATCTACTGGCTCTGTTTCTCTGAAGAGCCTGGATTGACTCACTCAGCAAACACACATGTACTGTGGCTCTGAGACGTCTTTCTGGTGTGGGTCCTGGAGTGTGGAGCAGTGTCATGTTTTGGGGTATCACCTCTTGTTTCAAAAGTTCTGGGTGGGAACACTGAGCTGCACAGCTGAGCTGACGAGGACTTGTTCTGGCAACCCCTCCAAGATAGGTCTAACCCCACGGGGAGAGCTGAGTGTAGCATTGGTGTGGGCAGGTGTGGGCCCCTGCTGCCACTGTGCACTTATGTTCCCAGGTGCATTTGGGGAACTTTATTTGGCAACTTACTTCCTGACATGGCACTTAGCTAGTAGTTAGCTAATCAGAAATCTAGACATCAGAGGTGGCCATAGCAAGATTTTGAAGCATTGTTACATAAACCTAACACAGAAATATTTTTAGCAAATTTTCCTTGGTGAAATAAATGGTCTTCAAAAAATGCAGCTGAGTAGGAAATTTTTACAGGTTCCACTGCCCTTGCATGGACAAGGTGTAAAAGTCTGGTAGACTTGGTCACCTACCATGTATGGAGCAGTGCCTTAGCTCTGGAATTCTCCACCTGACGAGGATTAATGACAACGGTGTGTGTCCCCGATCCACGAAGACTGGCCCTGACACAAGTGACACTGGGCTCACCACCTGTACCTGAGGACATGTAGAAAGGATTCCACCAGGACCACTAAATCCAGGTGTGTATCTGCACCACGGTCTGCCTGTCATACAGGATGGAGTCTCAGGCTTCATTACTTATAACCGCCCATCTGGTGTCAGGTTGCAGAGAAGCTGGTCCATCTCTAATCACAAGCACTTAACAGTGTTACTAAAAGAATCTGAGAGCTGTTTGCTAAACTATGCCCTAGTCCAGGTGATCCAGCAGCCTGCCCCAGCTGACATAGAGAGGCAGAGGCAGAGGCAGAGGCAGAGCCCAGGGAGAGAGCAGTCCGTGGAAACCATGAGCCAGGGAACAGAGACAGAGTTGGTAGGTGGCAGGGCAAGCGGAGATAAGTCAAGGCGCGCCGTCAGTCAGTGGAGGAAGCGCATGGCTTCCTGGAGCTAGTGGAGAACCAGGGCTGCCACTGTCAGCAGGGCTCCTGCTGGTTCACAAGGCGCTTCTCAGGTCCCTGGGACGAGCAGACAGTGGCGCAGAATGTCCGGCGTCCAGGCAGTGTGGCCATGGCAGGCCTGGCCCCACACAGCCTCCTGCTGGTCCATGCTCAAAAGCATGAAGAAATATTGAGTTGGGGTGTTCTTTAAACCTACAAACACTCACCTGGAAGGAAGAATGATACTGATAGGCTCGTCTGCCTAATGAAGTTATTTTAGCAGACCACCCTCACTTCTTAAATAAACATCCTTTCTAAGAAGCTGTTTCTGTGTTTAGGCAAAACCCAGCCCGGCCCTCACACTGTGCTTTATCTTTATGAAGTAGGAACCAAGTAGAAGAGAAACTTAAATGCCAAAGCTTAGAAGAGAGGAGAAATTAGAGAACGGACAAGGAGTTAAGTCTCTCTTTGTGCAAACATGTATTGGCTGCCCTGACGTGAATGGCACTTTGGGTGATAAAAAAAGGATGCTCTGTGGTGTCCTCCCCGCCAGAGCTCGCAACCGAGTAGAACAGACAGTACTTTTCATGCTGCAAGGCGGTGTTTGAGATAATAGACACACAAACAAAATGACATGCTAACGTTCTTACATGAATTAGCCTGTATTCAGGAAAAATTTCTTTCCTAAAATTATGTGTAATTCACCCATCTCTCTTGCTTTAATGAGAATCCCTGCTTTTGAAACGCTATGTCAGATCAGGATTTCAAAATAGCTGTCAACGTCCCTATGTCTTCACCACCCATCACATGTTCACCCACGACAATCAGCAAACTTAGGAAGGTTCAAACTGAAGTCTGTTATTAATGTGAAAGACAGCACTGAAATGGATGGTTTCCAGAATCAGTGTTTTCCTTACCAGTGTAAGCGATAGGTATGTGCCCGCAGATAAAGCCAACGCAGAAATAAAGCAAATGACACAATAAGAGACAAAGGTTTTTACTTGATCATTCACCCCCTATATCCAGCCAGGCTGCAAGACCTAATCAACTTAGATTGATCTGTAGTGATTTTTGTCCAATATTGGTTCTGTCATGGTGTCAGGGTTCTCCATGCTATATAAGCCCACCAATTAAAAAGCTTTCCATTATATATACTACACCTGGCAGTAGTATATAATCCACAATGATTTTCTTTAAAATTTTGAAATTATTTGCATAAAACTACCTAAGCCTGGTGCCTTTTTAAAACAATTTTTTCTTCTATGA
>NW_017732103.1:328452-334751 GCF_001890085.2 Hipposideros armiger | reverse complement strand
CACTTTCATGTCTAAGAAATCAGGCCAGAAGCTATAAGAATAAAAAGACAAAGAAATATATACACATAATTGGAAACGAACAACAGGAATTTGGGGATGTGAGACAATAGGAGAAAAAAGATAAGATAAAGGTGGGAATGAGGTTAATACTCAAAAGAGAAACTGTAAGTCAAGTTGGGAAATGTTTCTATTTTTAAAAACCTAAGCATTATTACTTCCTGATTGACTGAATAAATCCAAGGGTTGTGTAGGCCACTGCCTCTATGCTAGTGACATGCCTTAAGGCAACGTGGTTATTTATGATAAATGAGATCAGAAAGTGCTTTCAACACCCATATAAACCACCCCGCCACATAAGATACACATCTCCAAAAATGAGGGTTTAAATTTTGGAGTAGCCGTTCTTAAGCCCTTTTTCTGGGTTTAGGGTAGAGCCTCTAAATAAAGTGAGTAGCTAGAAACATGGATGGAAGAGAGTGCGGGAAGGGAAACTCCATCCGGATGGAGAAAGCGTGTGAACAAGGCCTGGAGGTGGGGAGATGGGGGCCCCGCTGGAGGACAGGTGTGGCGACGTGGAGGATGTCGCGGAAGAGCTGCAGGCCTGGGTGGAACCTCGCATGGAAGGCCTCCGTGTCGGTGTCCTAGGGACAATGCAACACAGACTTAAAACACAGGGCTTAGTTTCTCAGGGTTCTGGAGGCTGGAAGCCCAAAACCAAGATGTCAGCAGGGCCACATGCCCTCTGAAGGCTCTCCTGCCTCCTCCAGCTTCTGGTGGGTGCCCGCCATCTCTGGCATTCCTCGGCTTCTGACAGCACAGCTCCAATCTCTGCATGTATTGTCACATGTGTCCACCCTGTGTGCATCTGTGTCTTCAATGGGTATTCTCGTCTNGTCTGTTATTAATGTGAAAGACAGCACTGAAATGGATGGTTTCCAGAATCAGTGTTTTCCTTACCAGTGTAAGCGATAGGTATGTGCCCGCAGATAAAGCCAACGCAGAAATGAAGCAAATGACAGAATAAGAGACAAAGGTTTTTACTTGATCATTCACCCCCTATATCCAGCCAGGCTGCAAGACCTAATCAACTTAGATTGATCTGTAGTGATTTTTGTCCAATATTGGTTCTGTCATGGTGTCAGGGTTCTCCATGCTATATAAGCCCACCAATTAAAAAGCTTTCCATTATATATACTACACCTGGCAGTAGTATATAATCCACAATGATTTTCTTTAAAATTTTGAAATTATTTGCATAAAACTACCTAAGCCTGGTGCCTTTTTAAAACAATTTTTTCTTCTATGATTGATTATAGGTACAATGACCAAGTAATTTATTTTTCAAAGTGGAGCACTTTTCAGATTTAAAAGGGTGCCAACGTTTTTATGCCAGAAAAAACAGACATAAAACAAGTTACTCCCAGACAAACCAGGGGATGTGGGTCTTAGGAAGGAAAGGGTTAGCTGAACTTCGTAAGCTACTCTGTCTGGAGGACCCATAGGAAACAAAGAAAAAAAAATGGCCTGGCCACGTCTCCTTGGAAACGTGCTAATCAGACTTCTATTTAGCAGCAGAAATATTATGGAGGGTCCTCAGTTATAGAGTGCTGTTGGCAGGCTGTACCTGGCTGGTCTTATAGGTTACAGGTGATAAACAAACATAGGATTTATAGATTTAGAGCATGTGAGCCACTGGAAAATGTCAATGTCAAATAGTAATTATTAGAATATAAAATAGAGGAGACGTTTCATGATTGAAACGCCCCCTTTGTGAGAGCAAAGCTATGCATGCCGTGGAGAAGCCTCACATGATAAACCTCAGCAGCAAGATCCCAGAAACCGCACCAGTGGCCTCACATCCCCCTGGTTCACCTGGGTCTCCTGATGACCTGCACCTTTGAATCACTACTGAAGCCTAATAATGGGTACAATTTCTGATTTTGAGTGTCTAACTTGATATTCTCACCACATTCCCTAATTTATTATTATAGAATTATGCAGAATATATGTTTGTAATTTTCTTAACCTCTTCTCTGCCAATAGTGATATAGCAATCCTCAATCCTCACGTCACGTGTCTGCATCTTTTCTCTCATTTTCCTGCTGTCCTAGCCTTTGGAATTCTGCATACCACAGTTGCAAACACAGGGCCACAGACGTAATGCCACTTGTACCCTTAAATACTTCAGTGTGCATTTCTTAAAAACAAGTACAGTAAGTCCTCACTTAACGTCCTCAAGAGGTCCTGTGACTTTAAGTGAAACGACGCATAAAGAAATCAATTTTACCGTAGGCTAATAGATGTAAACAAGAGTTCGTTTCCTAGGGCATCTCATCAATGTTATAATGAAACAACATTGAATGAAAGGTCGTTACTCTACATGCTCTTTTCTAACCACCATGCAATGATTAAAATCAGGAACTAACCTTGATACAGCACCAACATCTAATTTTGCCAAGGGCTCCACTAATGTTCTTTACAGAGAAACAAACCAGCAAACAAAATTCCAGGTCAGACTCCAAGCCAGGACCACAGGCTGCACCTGGGTGTCTCGCCTGCTTCACCTCCTTTCACCTGCAGCATCTCCTCAATCTGTTCGTCTTTCAATACCTTGATATTTTAAAGAGTCTGTGGCCAATACAAGCTTTTAAAAGACATTTTTAAACAGACTTGAAGAAGAACTGACCTAGTATCAGCTTCGTCAGAATAATTTAGTCCTTTGTAAGATAGAGGCTGCCCTACAATTGACGGGAAGGCATAGAACATGTTAAAAGCAAAATCCAGCCAAAGAATGTGTGTACGATGTGTATTTCTGTTTGTTGATGGTTAA
Source organism: Hipposideros armiger (assembly GCF_001890085.2). NCBI lineage: Eukaryota > Metazoa > Chordata > Mammalia > Chiroptera > Hipposideridae > Hipposideros > Hipposideros armiger. The sequence goes on along the minus strand of NW_017732103.1, from coordinate 331,921 downwards.
ATACTGAGATCAAAATAACTTACTGGCATATGAACATTAAAATTCTGAATAAGCACATCACTACTGAAGAAAAAAGTATATTTTCTGAGAGCAAGTTTTTCTCCTCACCTCATTTATAGCTGATGTTTATCAAAACACACAGTTGACAATTGAGGGGGTAAAAAAAACATTATGCTTGCACACATCCCCACCAGTTATGTTATGTGGAGTGCAGTGATGGGGTAGGCATTGAGGACAATCAAAGACACGGAAAGAACACCGTCATAGAATGTGACGCAGCAGTGAACGTGTGGCTGTCCGCGCTTGCCCGGCTCTGGATTAAATAGCAAGTTTTGTGTTCACCTGTGTTTGGGGAGTTTTGTTTGTTTACTAGATGCTGTGTCTGGTGTAGGACATAGTAATCTTCCCTACGCTCTCCATTTACACATGCGCCGTTGCTTTGATCGGCTGGTCCCATCAAGCTGGAATTTGCTCTAACTTAATTGACGGTCCTTCAGGCTTTCATTGGCTTGCTTCGTGGCACGTGGCTGTTAGTGCCACCTGGTCATGTGTCAGGTGCCAACTCCACATCTGACCAGCTCACCCTGCACCTTCAGACCAGCACAGTCATTGCTTTTCATCTCACCTCCCTCCTTGGGTGAGTGTCAGCCCCACCAATCAGGAACCACTCCCCAGGGGCAGCTTTGCCAAGGCAGTCCCTCCATGTGACATCACTGACTCAGCTCCAGGGTGACAGGAAGGACAGTGGCCCCTGTGCATGTCCAGGGCTTCCATAAACTGACTCAGCTTTTCTTTCTCAAGTAACAGATGCTAAAAATGTCTAATGTTTCTTGAACGCTGAAATATTTCTATAGGTGTAGTCACTTGGAGGGAACAAAAACTATACATATGAATGTGTATAGATTATCATTCTTATTAGTTGTTTTATTCAAATATTCAATCAGCCAGTTTATCTCTTTCTTCTGAAGATTGAAACTATTTAAATATACCATCAAATTGCATTTTGTTTTCTCATTGCTCTGCCTTCTAAGTTTTTCAATGTACGAAGGTCTTACACGGTGAAGAGTTTGCGAACTTAATTGTCTGTCCTCATATATTCAGTTTCCTTTCATTTTGTTCTCCATCAAGAATATCAATAAGTTGGCTCATAAATTTGTTTTTCTGTCTCTTTTCCATCAACTCACCTCTCATCTAGTGCACCTTCTTTTTCCATTCAACCTAAATTCAGGGTGAGCTTTTTGTGTCTACCCTCCATGTGACGGCTCCTGTCCCACTGTACCCGTGACACTCTTCAGGGTAGATTTTAATGTTGTAATTGTGTTTTAGCTGCTACAAGCCTTTCCCAACCCTTTCATCTCCATTTTTAAAACCTGCCATTATTTTATTTTTTCCTCATTGTCTTTCTTTTAAACTCAGTGTTGTTCACTCAGTTCGTTCAACTCCTAAAAACATTCTAATCTTGTCTCATATGGCATTTGCCTTTCTCACACATACAAAAGAAGTTTTACAATTTTTTCTCTAGAAACTTAGAGTAGAACATTCTTAGGTTTATCCAGGCCACATAAGACAACGCTTGGCTCAGTTGCCAGCCCCAGGCATCGGGCCCTGGGGGCTGGTGGTTGTGTGAACGCAGATCCCAGGGTCCTTCTGCCTTACCTGGACCCCACTGTCTGCTGAAGCAGAGGCAGCAAGCAAACCTACTTTCTTCATAAAGGCGACTTCCCACCAGAATTTTTCCAAAATTATAAATTTTCTTCCCTTGTCACACTACATCTGAGTCATTGTCTTAGAGGAACACTCAGACCTTGGTCTAACTTCCTTAATGGATATATTTTTGTATTTCCACTTCTTTCCCAAGAGAAAGGGAAATGAAACCATCAATTACAGGTCTCATAAGAAAGTCCCTGGAATTTGACCAAGAACCTCCCCGTCAGGGTGCTTTCGAGTCTCTTTTTTCCACGTCTTTATCTAAAAATTGAGAAATATCTGCTGTTACCAGGTAACATTTTAAACCCAGAACAGGTTTCAACACACTGTTGGGCTTCCTTTCATTCAGGCGACAATCGGCTTATCAGACTGATACCTGATAGGCGAGCGCCCATGACTGGCACTGTCCAGCAGTGTCACCAGTCCTGGCTCTGCTCTGGATCACATGTCTACGTGAGCCCCTCCTGGAAGGGCCTGAGTTGTGGTCGCAGGTGACGATGGCCACCAACCTGTGAGCCACCCCTCCTGTTTTTGCCTTTTCTTTGTTAGGCGAGAACCATTGGTACCCAGAGCTGAAGAAATGTCTACTCAATTTGATGAACTAAAAATGAACGCAGGGACTCACCCCAACCAATAGAATCAATCGCCCACCAAAGAGGACAGTTTGGAGACCACTGTGTCCCATCTCAAATGGCAGTGCTTACAGTCGGGATAGACCCATGTCTCCAGCTGCTCACCCAGAAACCAGTTCTCTTTCTACCAAACAATGAAGCTCTTCTGTAATTTTCCTACATTATTCATGATTAAAACTGTGGCTATCTATGTGGCTGTTTTGCTCTTCTAGAGATGCTTTATATACAAAATTTTCAGGATTTTGACACAAACTAAAAATTCCATCAATTGCCATTATTCAAAAATAAAGCCATTTTGGTTTTTTCTTTTTCCCTTTTCCTAGACAGTGATCTCAGAACATACATCTTAAGCAACTCCTGATAAGCACCCATCTGGTACTATGAAGTATTGTGGAACTGAGGCAATTTCTTAAAATCATAAATGTAGAAACTTGTGAATGCTAAAGATTTCAACCACCAAGCACTTTTTTCCATGGATTTTTCCTGAAAAAACTCCTGTAGTTAAAATAACCAGAATCATATGTACTGCCAATTTGTGTAAATATTTCCAATTTACTGGGTTCTTCTCCTCCACTATTTGAAAACCAATTCTTTAGGAAAACACAAGGGGATGCTAAATGTGGGAGGTGTGTAAGTGGTCTCAGCTGATAGTCTGCAGTATGACTATTATGTATTTCAGCACCATGTAGAAATCGCCTGCTTAACAAGTGTCACACATTCTACAATTTCAGCATTTACACATGTGAAGGAATCCGAACCAACTCTTGAAGCTCTCAGAAGTCTCATGGCTATCAAATAATAACGGCACTGAAAGCTCCACACAGCTGAGAGTAATTTATTGAACCAGAAATCTAGCCTCTGTTGACTGAAAGTTGTCATAAATTCCTATTGTAATAGATTCATTGTAAAGGCTTTCTTTGGAAATTTGGCTTACAACTTTAGGGGTATACAAAGCGAATAACACACAGCTGTAATTGTTCGTGAGTGGGCACAGGACCCTGTTTATAGTGTGTTGACCTAGATATGGCGATAATATGAAATTTCTCTGGTCTAGTCTTGGTGGGGACACTGGGAGTGATAGAAGAGGGGGTTCAACAGCTGCCATTAGTGAAAAAAGAACCCTCACGCTC
>NW_017732103.1:324987-327033 GCF_001890085.2 Hipposideros armiger | reverse complement strand
TCCCTCTTCCTATAAGGACACCACTCACTGGACAAGGACCCACCCTACTGCAACACGACCTCATCTTAACTTGACGAATGACCTCTGTAAAGACCCTGTTTCAAGGAAGTTCACATTCTGAGGTTCCAAGTAAACAAGGGACACTTTTAACTGAGGACAATTTTCATTCTGATTGAAGATAGTTGGATTTTCACAGCATGCAATTGCCCCGTTAAGGCAGGGCTTACATAAATTACTTCAAAGGAAGGACAATGTCAGGACCTTCTATGAACAGACACATGGTCATTATCCTCCTTTTGTAATCATGGACGTTTACATGTTTGTTACTACTGGACTCTTGTATGTATGTCTTTCTCCCTGACTGGAATGTTGTGGAGGGGAACTGACCTACGTTTCTCTCTTCAATATCTTGCGCAGTAAATATCTTTGGCATGAAAAATATTTTGAGAGACGGAAACCAAGAATGGAGTGACATTTATTGAATCCTCGGTCTGTGCCAGGCATGACCATACATAATCTTGTTAGGTGTCATTAGTCCCTCCGAAAGGAGGACGCTGATGAGTGGAGAACTTCTGAGACCTGCCCAGGGTCACACATAAATAGAAGTTTGAGTATGGACGTTGCTTTTATGGGGCACAGCATAGGCACCTCAACAGCATTTAAGGAGTGTGAGGCTGGACAGAGGTCAGTGCCGCCGTGGGTTGTGAAGCTAATCTCTCCTGTGTGCTTGGAGCAAGGCTATTCAAGACTGGATTTCCTTTCCATTCATCGTTGGTTTCTAGACTGTGCTTCTTTGAATGCAAATGGACCACATGGCCACCAGAATGAGAAGGCTGCGTATATAATGTGTACATACACATTAAAACTGTGCTAGAAAATACTGTTTGGTAAAAACTTCATTCCCCCCCTCTTATACTTTTCTGAATCTTTTAATTAATATCTTTGCTTGTGTCGTAGACATGAAAAAGCATTAAACGTTTTAGAAAAGAATCCCGACTTTGGTAATATTTTAGGTCAGGACTTGAATATGAGTCTAGCACCTACTGGTTAAGTGAGGCAGCCTCACTTTGTATCTTCTTTGCCCGGACCTCTAAGCACAGTAAGTCCCCGCTTAACATCATGGGGAGGTTCTGCGACTTTAAGCAAAACATCGTATAATGAAACGAAGTTTACCATAGACTGAATGATATAAACAAGAGTTAAGTTTCTAGGGCATCCTATCAACTGTATGATGAAACGATGTCGAACCAAACAATGTTATGTGAGGACCTGCTGTATGGATAGAACCACTGTCTACCTCCCAAGGTTGTTGAGATTCAGATCAGATCTGAAGAGTCCCAGCACCCAGCACAGGACAAAAGACAAAATATGTGGCACGCATACACGCGGGTGCCATTTTGTTTTCTCCGCCTGGGAAGCAAGTCAGCTCCCAGGAGATGTGACCACATACACACCCCCAGGACAGTGCCGTTCAATGACATGGCCTTTGTTTACAAGCCTGTCTCCCCACTGGAGTGTTGACCCTTGTTAAAAGAAAATAAAATGAACACCAGACCTAAAGGCACCAGCCACTTACATGGCACCAGATATAAAGGCACCAACTGTGTGATAATTCCCCAAGCAGACAAAACTATTTAAGCTGCGTCAGCAAAACAAAAATCTAGCTTATATCATAAATGAAATTTAGGTTATTTCTTGCAAATGCCTCTGACAATCATAAGAGAAACTTAAGCCATCTTCCTAAAACGGTTTGAGATAATTCCTTTTAGCCAATCCCTGCCTCCCGGAGATCCTCGTGGTACTAAGTAATCCCAGTAAAGGTTACAGCGTCCCCATGTTCACTTTATAAGCCATTCTGCAACGTCATGCCTCTGAGCTTCATGTCAGTTTTGGGTTCGAAAGCTCCCAGTCACAAACTGTACTTAGATGCACAATAAATTTTTATAAATACTATTTTATGGTGGTTTTAATTTTTACTGTTTCTGGATTTTTGACCCCTTTTAAGTGTAGGCTGCCTATCCATCCTTAATGCCAGTCTTTCCTAGA
>NW_017732103.1:314360-320052 GCF_001890085.2 Hipposideros armiger | reverse complement strand
ACACACACACACACACACACACTCATCCAGGTTTTACTTATATAAAGTACCTCAGAATTAAGTCAGAGTAGCTGTGGGCTTGCAAAAGTATTGAGGGGGAACTTTAAACGCATTCACCTTGATCTTTCGTTATTACATTTTGAAGCTATTCCAGCGTAAAACTTTGCACACGTAACAAAATGACAAAAACTACTTTAATCTGCTGGAGGCTCTCAGTCAGGGTCTTCCCGCAGACAACAGGCCGAAGCTGCTTCATCTGGTCTGAGAGCAGAGTGACCACGGGAAGGGCTGGCTGGGACCTCCTCCACCGGTCCGCCCATGTCTGGGATGGAGTTGGCTGCAGGCGGCAGCGCCCCAGCGCCAGCCTCCTCTGCCCAGAGCTGGGGGTGAGGGGCCGGGGGCGGATGCAAGGCTCCAGAGGCTTCCCGTCCTCGCCAGCCCCATGGTGAGTCATCGCGCTCCTACTGGTAGGCACACCCCGCGGGGAGGACGGGGGCGACTGGAGCTGGGCAAGCCGCTCTGAGTCCTGCTCCCACATAGCTTTGGGCCAATGGTCTCACCTCTGTAAGACTCAGTTTCCTCCTCTGTGCGAGGGGCATGACACCCGCAAACCGCCTCTGCCGAGTGCGCCCGGCACACGCGCAGGCCCGAGGACCTCCCGCGTCAGTGTCTGTCTGCTGGATGGCTCTCATCAGGACGTCGCTCCCCAGGGCGGCGAATTCTTAGAAGCTGTGGCTTTGCTTTTCACCGCCTTTCTGTTGATGCACGGACAACCCCGGCCATACACGTGTCCGCACACCCTGCCTTCATTTCGACCTCTCGCTGACCCCTGACCCCCCTTCAGTCTGGCTCCCATCCCCAACATGCCACTGCCGTTGTCCTTGCAGTTGTCACCCATAACCTCACATGTCACGTCTGCCGTGATCTTACCTGGGGGACACTCAGCTTCTTGGACTGAGCTCCTCAGGGCCTCCCTCCTCCTGGCCAGTGGTACCACCTCTGTTTCTTGGCGAGTCCTCTTTCCTGAGCCCTAACCGAGGTGGCCCTGGGCCTTCTCACCGCCACCGTCTTCACGCTGGGACCCAAATGTCCATCCAGCCCAGATCCANTAGTGATATTCAGCAGTGAGGTATGTAGCACTTTTTCTAGGGTGAGTTTGTGAACTTAATTATCTGGACTCGTATGTTGCCTGCTGGAAGTCACATTTTAAAATTTTGAATAAATTAATCTCCAAAGTAGTAAATATTCATCTAAGGATTTCAAATGTTGGTAGCTGTAACATGGCCAAGATCCCTCCAGCTTACAGCCCTACAAAACTGCATTTGTTGCTGTTTCAATACTAAATATTTGCTCTCAGACTTTCAACGTCAATAAAAATAATTTTATTTTTAATTGCACCATATTCTCTTTAATAAAAAGGAAAATTAGATATAATACTGCTGAGTAGCAATAGAGTAACACACCCATCTGACTCTTCTTTTTTAAAAATAAGGGTAGTTTTTATCCATACCAAGCATTAAAAAATCTAAATGCTAATAAGCATATAAACTATTCTGCCCTTGTATTTTTTGAGCCACTGAAGATAATGACAGATCATTCAAAACCATATGCTTTTAAAATAATAAGTGCTTATCCAGATTTTATTGCTTACTGATTAGATAAGCAAACTTGTGGGATGACTATAAGGATTAAAAACAATAATGAATATGAGAGCAATGTCTGCATTTAAGGGGCTATGCACACACAAGGCATATTATTTTAAGCATTAGTTCAGGAAAGAAGTAACCCTATAACTGGTGTCATGTTTGTTATGGGACTTTTTCTACCTACCCAAAGTCTCTTCTTACATGCTGTCCTAAATTTAAGAGCCTCAAATGATATATCTTCTGCAACCTTCTATTTTTTCCCTTTTTCTTTGTCTTCTGCATTTGTTTTTAACAGAAGAGAAAACCATTAAATATCTTTAAAAATACTTTCGAGCTGCTGAGCAGGCTCCTCTGACCAATTTTGTTGACTAGAAAGAGCTTCGGAAATAAATCTGAGTTTTGGAATCAATATTACTAAATCCACGGCCTCTGTGAAACTTTGAAGCCTTGCCCACAACCATTCTGGTCGGTCAAGTGCTGACTCACTCCTTCTTGCAAAAGAAAGAAGCCATATGTTTTAAGAGACACTGCTATTATGTTTTCCATAAATGTGGGTAGAGTATCCACTTGGAAAAGTAAACAACCCACCTTCCCCCAAACCAGTCATGTCACATGACTGGTCATTTTCACAAGCCTCCGAATAAATACGTTTCCAGGTCCAGTTCAAAGGTGGAAATCTGCTCTTGTTCTAACCACTCAATCATCTTTTCTTCAAAGGAGAGTTAGGACAGAGAAAAGCCACCTCTGTCCCACATACAGATGGGCCGTTGTGACTTGCTCAGGAGCCCAGTTCTCTGGGAGTGTCCACACCTGCAGCAGCTGACCAGGGAGCCACGCAGGGCTGGTGCTGTGACAATGGCCACAATTTCAGGTCATCGGTGACCAGCTTTGTTGTTTCCAGACTATTCTGGGCTCTCATGGAAAGAAGCAGAAAGCCACTCATTCTAGGGTCAGAGAAAAGGCAAGAGGTGATGGCGGGGCTTGGACTACAAATCAAAGGACCTTCAGCACCCCAAAAACTCTCGTGGACTTAGATGTCAGCATTATATAGTGTCCATGCTGTCAGCTCTATGCTGGGATGCACGGTGAGGGTAGGTTTAAATCTGTGGCGACCACACCATCTATTAAAGCAGCTGCTGTGTCTTCTTAACAAGAAAATCCAAGTACTCTGAGTCCAGAGCTGATGCTGTGGGAAAGAAATCCATTTCCTCAGTGCTTCAATTTCTTGTTCATAACATCAGTGACTAGATACCACATTATAGAGTTGTGAGACAGGTAAAAAAGAAACACTACATTTTCAAATTTCATGTGCATATGAATGACTGAGTATCTGGTTAAAATGCAGATTCTGCTTCAGCAGGTCTAGGGTGAGAGCAGAGACTCCAAATTTCTAATCAGCTCCCAGAAGACTCTGGTTCAGGTAGTCTGAACTACCTTCTCACCACACCGTGAGCAGCAAGGTGACAGCGCTGACGCCATTCTCAGGCAGATGGCTTGGCAAGGCTTGTTGGGTTACCTAATCAGAGAAGTTGCGGGGAAAGGATGGTGACTGCATTTTAAAGTGAAATATAACACAAATGCCAAAATGAGTCACAAGGGTCAAACGGCACTGAATTCTTTTATAGGAATAAGACAGGACCGCACGGAGGACCTGTGTGGTTTTATCAGTCAGCCTTTCCTGGGTTTCCGGGTGCTCAACACCCAGCTCCTTTCTGGCCCCCATTCAATCATGGGGCTAAGAAGGGCAATATTATTCACATCTGCTTCCATGTGATTTTCTAGAACACTCTGGATTTCACATCTCTACCCTATTGTTCCTTTTAGCACGCTTATTTCTGTGGAACTGTAAATCCTCATTTTCGATCCAGAAACTATGGCCACCGTGTTAGGGCCGGGAGTCTGACCAGTCTCACTGCTGTGTCTGGTTGGCCTGGAACTGGGGGGCCACATGTGGTCCTCCCGGGGCCCAGAATCTTCCATCTCGTGGCTCCACACCCCCCGGAGCCTCAAGGCTCCTGCATCCTCGTCCTCGGCGTCCAGGAGCAGAGAATGGGAGAGAGAGGGGGCCAGCCTTGGAGTGTGGATAGCACCCCAGCCATCACGGAGAACCCAGGCACAGGGCTCCCCTAACTGTGGGGACCTGGCCTGGAGGCTTGACCAGGAAGGAACGGAACAGTGAGAATTACCTGTGTGATGCCGGCTAATTGATTTATTTTTTGGCTGCTTATAAAAGGCACATTTTGTTATTTTTAATTTTTTTAATTAAATTAATTGGAATGACATTGGTTAGTAAAATTATATAGGTTTCAAGTGTATATTTCTATACTACGCCATCTATATATTGCACTGTGTGCACCACCCAGAGTCAGTTCCCCTTCCGTCACCACATATTTGACCCCCTTTTCCCTCCTCTATCACCCGCTCCCCACTTACCCTCTTGTCTGTGTTTATGAGTTTTTGTTTGTTTGTCGCTTTCAGTTTTCTCTCTCACATATTTATATCTCACATATGACTGCAGCATTACTGTGGAGGCCAAGATGTGGAAACAACCCAAGTGCCCCTCCATGGATGACTGGATAAAGAAGTGTTACAGATACACAATGGGATACTACTCAGCCATAAGAAACGGTGAAACAAGTGATTTTTAACCACCACTGAGTCTGGCTGAACGGTGACGTCACTGGACGTGCAGGGAGGCCAGCAAAAGGCGACGTCTGGAGAAGCGCTGAGCTGTCCTGGGGGCGCCACCTGCCCTGCAGGCGGGCATGTGAGGAAGCACTTGCTCTCTGGGCCAAGTGCACCCCAGAAAGCGGAGGGGGGCCCAGCAGGGGGCTCACCAAACGACCTTCACAATAGTCTAGAGGCAGACATGATCCCGGCTGCAGTTAAAACATAAGAATCAGGAACTCTCTCTAAGTCGCTAGTGGCAGGCGAGCCAGGATTCCCAGGGTGTGCTCCGCTCCAGCGCCAACCTGCCACCTCATCGCTCCTGCTGACGCGCAGGTGACACGAGCCTGGCGGCCCGAGGGTGCACGTGTGCGCACGCGCAGGAGCGACAGACGCCACTAGGCTGGTCACGGCCAATATCGGATGTTGCAGTCGGAGCACAGTCACGCCACCACGGGTTTTGCCCAGTTTTTTTTTAAACTCCGCACATGGAAAATCTCGCCACACAGAAATATTTGTTGGCAACACCAAAATGTTTTTTTTTCCAAAGTTTAGCGTGAATGTGTCCCACTAATGCCAACTTAGGTGACATGATTTTCAGATGAAATTGCAGTGAAAAGGACTATGTGGCCTCGCCCAAGTCTCTCACCAGCCCTCCATCTGAGAGGAGTGGCCTGCGTTTCTTACTTAAGTTTTAAATTGAAACTGACTCTAATCCGGTTTTCAGTCTGTGTGGTTGTGTATGTGAAATAAAATTCATGCTATAAAAAAAATTTACATGGCAGGCTACCAATGGTTTTATTTCTTTGAGTTTGAAAGAATTAAGCTAATGGCTGGGGGAAAAGTTCCCACTTTGGAAATTAAACTTATATCCTGAGGAAAGTCAACCACCTTTTGGAAAATTTCAGGTAACATCCAAAAATTTCAAAACTGCTTTAATGACAAACAGACAGCAAATGGAAACACAGAAACAAAAAAGTCTTGGCATCCACAGTCCTCCACGTGTGGCTTTGTGCCTCTGTTACCCACAGAACCACCAACCCAGGGGCTCCCTCAACTGAGTACGACACAAAATGCCTAAGACTTAGCTTCAAATTTGCAAATTTTTACTAACAGAAATTTGGAATTATCATTTTTTATTTGACTATCTTGTCAAGACAAACACAGGCTTAGAAAAATATGATGGGTCAAGGAAGAGGTAGAGATGAGAAGTGTAAACTCCAGAGCGAGCTTTCCAAGTCCCGCCCCCATTTCCCAAGGGGCCATTTAGCTTCTCAGAGAAGAGGGTGTGGGGGCGGGGAGGGCAGGAGGAACCATTGACTCCAGCTTTGTTCCTCTATGTCACCCAAAAACCACACACACTCACACACACACACACA
>NW_017732103.1:306271-313180 GCF_001890085.2 Hipposideros armiger | reverse complement strand
ATGTCCCCTGGGAAATCACAGGCATCTCAAGTTCAGCACATCTGAAAGGAAACTGATTTCCCCCAAAAAAATATGCTCCTGCCAGCCAGTCGCCCCAGGGCAGTTGATGGGGTCCCGTTCAGCCACTTACTCAAGACAGAAACCTGGGCGTATACCTCACACCCCATCCAGCAAACCCCGGCCCCTCATCCTTCATGGGGATGAAAGCCCACACCGAGCCAATCTTGGTGCAGTCCTCGTTGTCCCCTAGCCCCACCAGCCCATCTCTTTTTCCTAATGAATATGTGTAGCAATATTATTTGTAATCACCAAAAACACCCATGGCCTTGAGCGGCTGAATGGATAAAAACACCATGGACACCAGTCAGCTCTTGACCCAGGTAATCACCCAGGGGACCTCACGGGCATCGCGCTGAGGATGAAAGAAGCCAGTGTCATATACACAGACCGCATAAATCCATTGACATGACACCCTAGAAAAGGCGAAACCCCAGGGTCAGAGAACAGATCAGTGGTTGCCAGAAATTAGGGTGTTTGTACCACTGGTGACAAAAATCAGTGTGGACTAACACCCGTGGAACTGTATGCCAAGAGAGTGAATTTTACTGCACGCAAAATTTTTAATGAAATAAACATTAAATAAAAAGACCAAAGAATCCCAAACCTAGGAGGTTTTACGTGACTTCCATTGTCCACTGTCCTCCAGTGGTACCCAGACCGTCGTTGCCTGGGCCTCTGAATCTGAGCTGGCTCGCTGCACTGGAGATCACCAACTCACTCTCAAAGAGGCTGACAAGCAGGAAACACGTGGCATTCCCCAGGAGGGCCGCTGTCTGTAAACCTGAAACCAAACTCACCGCAGCTGCTGGGCTGTTCTTAACCAGTAACATGCAAGTGGGAGAGAAATATCCCCCTTCTTTCTGACCAAGTTTGCTGCACAAAGTTTGCACTTGAACTCTGATGCAATCCCATTGAAAAACCCCGAGTAAGCGCTTCCTCCTAACACAGTAGGGAATTCAAGAAATAAAGTCACGTCCTACAGAGTCACAGCGCCCAGACCAGGAAACCCATCGGTCTGCACCCACTTTGTCTTTCACACCGAATGACTCATGCGACTTCTATCTATAAAGCAAACCATTTTAATGCGATTCAAAGATACAACTAACCAATTCTATTTTACAATGAAAGTATTGGTGATGGAGTCCCTGCGTGCGGTCAGCTCCCCGAGTGCTTGGTCTCCAGGATGAGGTCAAAGCTCGCTCTGAGACGCCCTCACTCACCCGGGCATTCTGCTCTATGCCGCTTGTCACAAAGTGTGGCATTTTATTGATCGATTATTTGACCAACACTGGCCTTCCCCGCTGGACTGCAAGCTTCATGAAGACACACACTGTTTCATTTTTGCTCATCAATTCACCCTTACCTCCCAGCAAGGCCAATGACACGTGTCATGGGCTCGAAAACCATGTTTGGATAAGTGTGTACAAGCACTGCAGCATGACTTTTTATAATTACACCACTTACCAGGTGGTGAAAGCATGGCCTAAATCAGCTGTTTGTCATAAGGTTGCATTTTGTACTCTTTGCTTTGGTTGCATATTTTAAAGCAATAAACGTCTCACTATGTATTCCAGTTATCTAGTTATGACCATCCCTCTAACACACTACGAACAGTGGAGGAAACGCCAGAACCACACAGGGATGTTTCATGGTGAGAAAAGGTCAAACACGAAATGCCTGGACTTGGAAGCTGGAGTTCCAGCTTCTTTCCTGGCAAATTTCTTGCATGGTCTAACAAATGAGTGTGGTCCCAACTGGTAAACCATTAGCAAGTAGCAGAATCTACTCAAGGTCATTCATGGTCATTCAAAAAGACACACCAGCAAATCCACAGGAGGGAGTTAGAGCCCCAGACATGTCCCATTTCAGGGTTCCAGTGTCTGAAATAATGTGCACACTGCTCGGAACCACAGAGGCTTCTAGAAACAAGAGTCAACAACATAGACATGTCTCCCTGCTTTCAGTTCCAGGGAGGAGGAGAGCGGGGCAGAGGTCCGTTCTCAGGTCCAGCGTCAAAGGCTTGAGAAATCACCTTAGAAGAAGGGGTATTGCATTGCCCGAAGACAAAAAGACAAAACAGATACTCTCTAAAATAGGAGGTGAGCTCCAGGCCAGCAGTGAACTTCTCCATTCAACTGAGGTCACTTCACCCTGCCTGCTTAAAGTGTGACATAGCATCACACACATTAAAAAGAAGTCATTTCATTATCCTTCCTTTCTAAATGCTTCAAAATCAACTTGTTGCACAGATTTTTCAAATTAGTCAAATGCCCCCAGAGTGAAATCAATCATGAGCCTGCTATGAATTTCTAGGAACATTGGGCTATATTAATAGAAGTATAGTCATCAGACAATGGGAGGTCAGAATCCCACTACAATAATCACAACTACTTTTAATATTCGTTACTTTTTTACCCTTAGAACAACTGTGAAAGGCAGACAACCAGGGAGGCCCCGTATCCCAGCGTTTAGAGGAACAGCCGCCAGCTGGGCTTTGTAATCTTGGGCATCATTTTACGAGCTGGGTAGAGTTACAGGAATTCCCTGCGTTGAAGCCTGGGAAGCACTTACTGAGCACAGCGCTGGGCTCAGCAAACACACAAAGAGCAACAATCACTAGATCATTACTGACAGATGAGAACCCAGCATTCCTCTAGTTACATGACTTGCCCACGATCCCAGCTATTGCAAGAGGCCGAGCTCGGGTTCAAACCCAGGTTTGCTTTTGTCTTTTCCTAGTCCCTCCTTCACCTGCTTCTCAGCCACCTTTTCCACTCCATCTTGCCATGGTGACACCGCAGACCATGCCTTTCCTTTGCCAGGTATAGTGGCATAACACCCCCAATATCGACAGGTCTCTTCCTTGATACATTGAGTATTTCCACAATCATTTCCAGTTTCAGTGGTTCCCTGTCAGTCTACTCTGCTGGGTAAATTCCCTCTGCTCACAAAACCCTTAGACAAACAAAGAAACACACGCGATTCCTCCTTCCTGCTTCCCGTCAGCTCCAGGCCCTTCAGGGCGCACACAGGCCAGTGTATAAAGAAGGGCTACTCTTCACCCCCGTGTCAGCCCCTCTGCCTTTGGCCCCTTGCAATCTGGCTGCCGTCCTCCTGTTACACTGGAACCCAGAGGTCCCAGGGACATTGCTGTACGTGCATGTGGATATCCAATGCTTCGCTGTCTTCCATCCCAACCTTGCCCCTCACGGCTCCCAGCGCCGGGCCCCTCCTCAGTTTCCTGACCCCGTTTTCTGCTTTCTTGCTTTACTCCACCTTCACCAACTCATATGGTTTCTTTTCTTGACTCCTGTTTCTACTCTTTCCTGACTTTCTCAATTTCTCCTAAAAAGTCAGAGAATTTCAGGAAGATAGATGATCTCAAAAGTTATCTGGTTCAACTGCCATCCACCCTTTGACCTCCCCCAGCCAACCTTACCCACACCCCCCATATTCCTCTCTAATGCCCACATGCCAGGCAGGGCAGTACCCCTTCACCTAGCTAGCAATGTAGAGAAACCTATCATTTATCCCATCAAAACGGGCTTCCGACAGCCTTTTTCAGTTCTGCCCCTTGAGGCTACCACCAGCAGGCACCATCCCTAGCCTCCATACAATCACACCTTTCCCTGACTTTGCTCCAAAACCCTGAGGTTTTTTTCTCTCCAGACGACAGCCCTGTTAGGTCTCTGAATGTTAGGTCTCAGAGACCTTAACTTACAGAGTCACGTCTGCAAGAAAACAACAAAATGTCTGTTGGCCTGCACCTGCAGACAGAGCCAAACTTGTGATAACAGAAAATTCCCCCAAACAGCTACCGGCATACAGACAGTCAACACTTTCTGTTCAAACAATGCTACCTTGTCATCACCGCCCCTACAGAACCCTCCTCGCCACCACCCCTCAGGGCTACAAGCCTCCTTTAGACGTGCAGCCCGGGCTGTAGCCATCTTTGCTCAGCCCAATAGACGCTCTCTTAATAAAATAGACTTTTTAAGCTTTCTTAACTTGCCTGACTATGCACGTTCCTTTACCAGCTGACATATCAAGCCCAAGTTTCTTCAACTGCAACTCATAAAATGGCTTCTAATTCTCCATTCTCCTGCCAGTGAGCTCACCCCAATTAAACTCTGAATTGTGCTTGCTTAAGAGGGTCAGCACAGATACAGAAGGATGCTCGCCACTCTGATTGTAAAGAAGACGCAGGTGGGGGGTTTGACTCCTGGCTGGAATGAGGCCCTATTTAGATGAATGGAAGGATGAATGGATGGATGGATGGATGGATGGATGGATGGATGGATGGATGGATGGATGGATGGATGGATGGATGGAAGGATGAATGGGTGGGTGGATGGATGGATGGCTGATGGATGGATGGACAGATAAACTGGATTCATACATCAAAGGGAAAGTCAAACCACAGCTAAGCAAGATAAAGGCTGGTTATTTCAGTGCCAAAAGACACAGAGCAGTAAATGTGAGTTTGAGCCTAGATGATGGGATATGTGCGTGGAGCTTGTCCCAGAGCAGCTGCGGGTCAGCGTGTGAAAGGTGGCCCTGAGCTCGCAGCGAGGGCCGCGTCTTGTCCCAGCTCTGCTTCCCGACCGCACAACTTGCCCCCCAGAAAGTCTACTTCTACTGTTCCCAAACCTCTACCACACTCTGAAAAGACTCTTTTTGACTTATTTACTTGGGGCTTTTTCTGCACCCCGATCCCACCCCAAGACTGTGGTGGTGCCAGTACCTGGCATGTAGTAACAACGCCATAAGCACTTGTTGAACCAACAAGCGACTTAGTAAGTGGATGAGTGTATGCTCACACTCAGAAGAGGGTACGCTAACCAGCAATTTTACACCAGGCCCTGGGGAGCTTTGCTGAGGTTGTTCCGCCATCGTGTGGCCGTTTGGATTATTGCAGCTAAAGGCTTACAGCTGTGCTGCGTTTTCACAGCTGTTTGTCCACAGGAGGGTGATTGCGTTCGCCCCATTGGCTGGTGGAACTGAGCCAGAAGCTGATGGGACCTCTCCACTCACCTGCTTCTCTCCTTCCTCAGTCCCTGTCTCACTGTGTATGCCCCTGAGGTCCAGGTGTGGCGTCTGCTTTTCTCCTGGGTGAGTTTTTTTGGCCCATTAAACATGTGTGTGAATGACGGCATTCACTCCCAGGCCTCTCCCCTGTGCTCGGACTCCTCACTCAAGCGGCAAGCTGCTTTCTAAACGGCATCCCACAAATTTAGATACGTTGTATTTTTAGGGTCTTGCAGATCAAAATGTTTCCTAATCCACCCCGCCCCCCTTTCATCTTTGGCCCATGAGTTATTTAAAGAGAAGTGCGTTGTTTAGATTTGGGGGGGGGGTTTCCCCTACATACTTATTGTTACTGATTTCTAACTGAATTTCGGCGTGTTCAGAGAATACACTTTGCAAAAGTTTTAGCCTTTTAAATTTATTGAGGCTTGTTTTGTGTGCCAGCATGTTGTCTGTCTCGGTGAATGTGTCGCATGCACGGGAACAGAGTGCGTCTTCTGTCGCTGTTGGCTATAGCACTGTGTAAATGTCCATTAGATAAAGGCGGTAATAGTGTAGCTCAGATCTTCTATATCTTTACTGACTTTTTGTCAATTTGTTAAACCAATTGTAGAAGCTGCGTAATAAAACTCTCAGTTATCATTGTGGAGTTGTGTGTGTTTCCCAATTCAGTCCATTGTTGCTTTATGTATCTGAGGCTCTGTTAAGTCATATATACACATTTATTTTCAGTATTCCTGATGAATTGTTACTTTTGTAATTCTGATAATGACGTGTCTCTCATAATATTCTGATATTACAGTAACAATAAGCAAGTCTTCTTATGCTTATTGTTTGCTCATGGCATCTCTTTTTCAGTCCATTTCTTTCAACCTGACTAACTTACCTATTGTATAATAAATAATGCTGCAGTGAACACAAGGGTGCAGGTATCTTTTCAAGTTACTGATTTCATTTTCTTTGAATAAATACCCAAAAGTGGAATTGCTGGGTCATAAGGTAGTTCTATTTTTAATATTTTGAGGTACCTCCATACTGTTTTCCATAGTGGCTGCACCAATTTACTACCCCACCAACACTGCCTGAGGGTTCCCTTTCTCCACATCTGAGCACAGGGAAAGAGGTCTGGGAGTGAGACGGGCCAACACTTGTTATTATATTTCTTGTCTTTTTTATAACAGTCATTTTGACTGGCGTGAGGCGACATCTCATTGTGGGTTTAATTTCCATTTCCCTGATGATTGGGGGATGTTAGACATCTTTTCATGTACTCATTGGTCATTTGTATTTTTTTAAAATGTCTATTCATATCTTCAGCCCATTTTTTAATTGGATAGTTTGGGGTTTTTTTGCTACTGAGTTGTATGAGCTCTTTATATATGTTGAAAAATAGCCCCTTATCAGATATAGAATTTGCCAATATTTTCTCCTATTCTGTAAGTTGCCTTTTCATTTGGTTGATGGTTTCCTTTGCTGTGCAGAAGCTTTTAATATTATATAGTCCCATTTATTTATTTTTACTTTTGTTGTTTTTGCTTTTAGTGTCAGATTCAAAAAATGATCGCTGAGACCTACGTCAAGGAGCTTACCACCTATGTTTTCTTCTAGGAATTTTATGGTTTCAGGTCTTATGTTCGAGTCTTTAATCCATTTTGAGTTAATTTTTGTGTATAGTATAAGATAGTGGTCAGTTTCATCCTTTTGCACGTGGCCGTTCAGTTTTCCCAACACCATTTATTTAAGAAACTGTCCTTTCCCTATTGTATATTCTTGGCTCCTTTGTCATAAATTAGTTGACCACATATATGTGGGTTTATTTCA
>NW_017732103.1:302761-305424 GCF_001890085.2 Hipposideros armiger | reverse complement strand
GTGTATTGATTTTATATCGTGCAACTTTACTGAATTTGTTTATTAGTTATAACAGTTTTTAATAGGATCTTTAGGGTTTTCTATAGAATATTATGTCATTTTCAAACAGTAGCAGTTTTACTTCTTTTCTTCTAATTTGGATGTCTTTTATTCATTTTTCTTCTTTAATTGCTCTGGCTAGGACTTCCAATACCATGTTGAATATAAGTGCCGAGAGTGGGCATACCTGTCTTGTTCCTGGTCTTAGAAGAAAGCTTTCAGCTTTTCACCATTGAGTCTGATATTAGCTGTGGGCTTGTCATAATATGGCCTTTATCATGTTGAGGTAAGTTCCTTCTATACCCACTTTGTTGAGAGTTGTTATCAAAAATGAATGTTGAATTGTGTCAAATGCTTTCTCTGCATCTATTGAGATGATTGATTATATGATGTTTACCCTTCATTTTGTTGATGTGGTGTATCACATTGACTGCTTTGAGGATGTTCAACCGTCCTTGCATTCCTGGAATAAATCCCAATGGATCATGGTCTCTGTACTATTTTTGCAACACTTTTGTAAGTCTAAGATTATTGCAAATTAAAGGTTTAAAATACAATTTATAGCTTTGTTATAAATGTACATACTGTCAAAATATAGCCGTTTCTATGGAAATGAACACTGATGTCAGAAGAGTGGTTTCCTGCAGTCAGGAGAATGGAGAATACAATCAGGGCAATGTATAGAGAGGTAATTTCAACTACACTTGCAATATTTTGCTTTATAAGCTGCATGATAGATATTAAAGTGTTTATTGCATTATTCTTTGAGGGGTGTGTGTGTGTGTGTGTTTGTGTATGTGTGTATGTGTGTGTGTTTATAACAAATTACTAAAAGGAAAGTGTGCAGAAAAAAGACAACAAAAAAATTGTACTAATCAATTTTATTCAATCTGTGACTATCCCTGGCCCCTTCCCCACCCACCACCACCACCCCCCCCACACACACACAGGTTCCAGGATTAAAGCTCTTCGTTTGAAGAACTTTACAGTATAATAAATCCACCTGCTTTGCAGAGCTACTTTTTACCCCACTGCCAGATGTATCTAAGGAGGAAAATGTTTCTGCTGGAATGCCCTTCTGTCCCTGGGATGGAAAAAGGGGGAAAATCCTTCAACAGCCATTTGTTGCATGACTAGACCTGTCCTCGTGTTCACAGAGAAACACTATCTGCCCATTTGGGAAGGTACGGTTCCCTGCCTGAACTCTGCACAGTAGTGTGAACTATTTTTGTTGATATTAATGACTCATGGATTCAACTAAAAACAGTAGCCAGTCCCTAGCAACCAAGCATCGTTTTTCCACAAACATTTCCAACTTCTCTGGATTCCTATGGAAACCGTTATTTTCTTCTTGCTTCCATCTCTGTGTGACGCAAGACAAAAATCTTCACAGCTTTTCCACTTTCTAATCAGCAGGGTGGATGTGGATGGAGCCAAAATAACAGCAAAGAAGCAGTTGTGGGCCCAGATCCCTCCAGTCTGCTTTTGAACATTCTAATCCTTGACGCACAACAGGCCACGTGAAAGCGCAGCTTCCGCTCAGCATGAGCTGCTTGTTGGCCTCCGAAGGGCAGGCTGGATCACAGCCACACCGCACACGGCGCTTATGGCCCCTGGTTCTGGACGCTGATATTAGACCTTCAGTGAAACACTGCGGAGAGCAAGATGAATAGGAATGGCCAATTTACAGATGAGTAAGAGTAAACAGGAGAAAAATGAACTGTTTTGTACCAAGTCTTTGAAATTCGGTTCCTAAGGGTTTCGGTCCCCATCTTGCTGAGCAGCACTCTTCTCAGAGGGGACCCTGTCCCCTTCCCGAGGTGTTCTCCCCCGTTACGTGTCAGTCCCTCAGTGCTGTGTTTGTCCCTCCATAGACCGTTCTTTGGTCTTCTGTCAGCTCCTCTCACCATTTCTGACCTATAAATATCAGTCCCTCTGATTTCTGTGGGGTGCCCTCTCCGGGGCCTTGCCCCAACTTCCGCCTGCGTCACCTCGTCCATTCCTTGACTTCATGACCCAGCCACGTTCCAACAACTCCCAAAGATAGATTCCCAGCCCAGACCTCTTTAAGTGGTCATCGACAAACCACAGGGACACCTCAAACTTCACATGTCTAAGCCGGTCTTGTCTCC
The DNA here is from genome assembly GCF_001890085.2 of Hipposideros armiger. NCBI lineage: Eukaryota > Metazoa > Chordata > Mammalia > Chiroptera > Hipposideridae > Hipposideros > Hipposideros armiger. Next base: position 303,253 of record NW_017732103.1, on the reverse strand, counting down.
AGGTCTGCTGACTGTGCCATGATGCAGCCTTCTGCTCATTACAGACCCCGTGTCACTCTCACCCCCCTTGTCCCTCGCCCCTCATCACCATCCAATCTTGGTCATTCTTTCCCCCAAAATCTCCCTTTCGGGGCTGGGCTACCAGAAGCCTTATGTAGCTGGCAGAAGGCAGCGTCCCACCCAAGCACCCCACAGAGCATTCGGATGGCTGGGACCGGGGAGGAACGTCTCCACTGGCGTCACTTTATAGAGGACAGCAGAGAGCTGTGACATACGCGTGATGACAGACGTGGATGACCTCGGGAGCGACAGTTGCTGGGGAGCAGTGCTGCCCATGGCTGCACAGGGGCCATTCCTGCAGCGTGGCTGTGAGACTTCCCTCCCCAGAGGCTCCCTTAGACACGAGAAAACGTGGGGCAGCAACGGGAAACCTGGGATTCGGCAGCAGGTGGGGACGCAAAGAGGGAGGTGTCTGAGCTGCTTTCCCTGCTT
>NW_017732103.1:280878-301436 GCF_001890085.2 Hipposideros armiger | reverse complement strand
TGTGTGTGTGTGTGTGTGTGTGTGTGTGTGTGTGTTTATGGGTAAGAAATGTCAGACAATTAAGTTCACGAACTTTCCACTGTGCAGTTACATGGTGGAAAGTTTGTGACCTTAATTGTCTGACCTCATATATGAATATGTATTTATGTGTGAATATGTATGTGTATATGAATATATGTGTGTGTGTGAATATGTAGTATGTGAATGTATATGGATATGTGTGTATGCTATATGAATATTATGTGTGAATATTTACATGTGTATATGAATATAAATATATGTGTGTATGCTATATGATTATGTGGGGGGGTGTCTATATGTACATGAATATGTGCACTGTATATAAAGTGACTGTCACATGACTGCTGCTTTGTCCCAGGCCCCAACTGGGCCAAGCTGCCCCACGGCTCACACCACCCCAGGTGGAGAAGGCCCCTGCCCAAGGGAACAATGCCCTGAGGAGGCTTTGCCATCCTGGGATGGGCTCACCAGCCTCTGCAGGGCAGAGCATTGTCAGTACGCCCAGACTGAGTACCTAGGACTTTACTTGCCTGCCCCAACAGGTTATTAGAACCAGTCGGGCCATCCACATAGCCAGTCACCTCCAGCATCCCGATTGTCCACACCCAGACCCTCAGCTCTCCTCTGCTCCATGCACTCCCCAGTCTGACCCAAATTGCCACTTTCCCAGACCCTTCTGCACATCTGAAAAGTCCCTTTTTATTTTAAATGCGTACTATTTCACTGGCGTGTAAGTAACATATAGTATAGTGTCGTGTTTAAATTGTACAATTTGATGAGTTTTGACACATGTACTCCTGTGAGGACATCACCACAATTGAAATCATGAACATTTCCATCACATCCAAACATTTTCTCATGCCTCTTTGTGATCCGTTTCTCCCTCCCTACTTTCAGATGTGTTTTCTCTAAATATTTGTATTTTATGTAATTTTATATAAATGGGATAATACACTATGTACTTTGTCGTGTCCATCTTCTTTAATACTACCTAGTTATTCTGAGATTCTTGAATGTTGTTACATGTATCAATACTTTGTTCTTTTTTATTACTAAGTAGCATTCTGTTGTGTAGCTATACCAAAATATGCTTGTTCTTTCACCTGTTGATGGACATTTGGGCTGTTTTCAGTTGTTGGATGTTACAAGTCAAGTTTCTGTGAACATTTGTGTGTCAGTATTGCTGCAGAATAAAATTCCCATTTCTCTTGGGAAAGTATCTGGGAGAGGAAAGCCTGGGGCATGTGGTTGATAGCTATTTAATTTTTAAAGAAACTACCAAGCATTTTCCAGGTTAGATGAACAATCTGACATTGTTATCACCAGTGTGCAAGTTCCCACGTCTTTGACAACACTTAACATGGTCAGTCTTTTTAATTGTATCCATTATAGCAGGTGACTAGTGGTTTCTATTTGCCTTTCCATAATAATTAATTATATTGAGCACATGTATGTTCATTTTCTTATTTTATCTATATATCTTATTTTGCGAAGTGTCTGTTCAAATATGCCCAATTTTAGGGGGGGTGGTTCTCTTATAATTTAGTTGTAAGAGTTATTTATTTTTTAAGTTATTTATTTTTTTCAGTTATAGTTGACATTCGATATTATTTTATATTAGTTTCAAGTGTAAGAGTTATTTATATAGTGCATGTACAAGTGTTTGTTGGATATATATTTTACAAATACCTTCTCCCAGTCTGTGACTTTCCTTCTTCATTTTTATAGTACTGTATTTTTTTAAGATTTTTTTATTGGGGAATTGGGGGAGGGAACAGCGTTGGGGAATCGGGGAAGGGGAACAGACAAGTTGCTGTCCTTTTGGTCTTCAGTCTAGTTGTGGAGGACATTGCTTCACTGGCCCATGTTGGTATTATCATTACGCTCTTCCCGGGTGAGGCAGATTGGTTGCCGGCCATTGGACAGCCGCTCACAGTAGCTTATGGTTGCCCCACTGCAGCCTATGCCATTGCCGGCGACTCATGGCCGCCCAGCTCCAGGTCCAGCTGCTGTTCACCATCTTAGCTGTAGAGGGCAGTGTCACTGGCCCTCATGTGGGATCCGAACCGGGACCCTGCTGTTCAGAGCTGGCGTCCCAAGCCAACTCTTAACCAACATGCCACTTGGTTGGCCTTATAGTACTGTATTTTGAAGATCAAAATTTTTCATTTTGAAGAAGTCAAATTTATTGGTTTTTGTTTTGTTTTGTCTTTTATACTTTTAAGCTTTAGAGTCCTTTTAAATAAATTTTTGCCAAACTCAAGGTAACTAAAATTTTCTCCTCTGTTTTCTTTTTGAAGTTTTATAGGTTTATCTGTTACATTTGGGCCTATGACCTATTTCAAGTTGATGCTTTAAATGGTGTAAGAGAAGGCTTTCCATTTTTGTTTCTGGTTTTGTTTTATATGGCTATCCAGTTGTCCCAGGATCACTTGCTTTGAATTGCTTTGACACCCTTGTCAAATATCAGTTGATTCTAGATGTGTGAGTCTATTTCTGTACTATTTGATGTATCTCTTTTTCTATCTTTATGCCTATACCACACAGCTTTGATTAATATAGTTTTATAATATGTCTTAAAATCATTTAGGCTAAAACAGCCAAATCTGTTCTTCTTCAATGTTATGTTGACTGTATTAGGTAATGTGCATCCATTTAAATTTTAGAATTAACTTTTAAACATCTAATAAAAAAAGCCTCCTGGGATTTAATTGGAATTGCCTTGAATCTATAGACCTATTTAAGGAGAACTGGCATCTTAACAATATTGTCTTCTAATCAATAGACATAGTATATCTCCCCATTTATCTTTTATTTTTTCAGCAATGTTTTCAGTAAGATATTACGAACAAGATAAATGTTCCATAATTAAGTAATATAAATTGTGATGTATCCATGTTATATCAGATAAGATGTGTATTAGTAGATAAAATAGAAAACTCAAATTATAATAGATTTAAAAATTGGAGTGTGGGCTAGCCGAGTGGAGCATTGGTTAAGAGCTGGCTCGGGACGCCAGAGAGCTCCGTTTTGGATCCCACATATGAGGGCCAGTGACACTGCCCTCCACAGCTAAGATGCTGAACAACAGCTCAACCTGGAGCTGGGCTGCCGTGAGTCGCCTGTGACGGCGTAGGTTGCAGCCCCTGCTGCAGTGGGTTGCCATGGGCTACCATGTGTAGCCAGCAGCCAGCATGAGCGGCCAGCAGCCGCTGTGAGCGGCCGTCCAGAAGCCGGCGACTGATCTGCCTCACCCGGGAAGAGCGCAATGATGGTGCCAACTTGGGCCAGTGAAGTGACGTCCTCCACAACTAGACTGAAGAACAAAAGGACAACAACTTGTCTGTTCCCCTTCCCCCAATTCCCCAGTGCTGTTCCCATCTCCCAATTCCCCAATAAAAATCTAATAAATAAATAAATAATAAAAATTGGAGTGTGATATTTTCTAATACACAGGTTTTGAAGGAGGCAGTTCAAGGCTCGTATAGAAGGTCTATGATGGTCTTAGAGGCCAGAGGCTTCTGTGTTTCTTCTCTGTCAACTTTGTCACACAGCTTTCACGCTGGAACTACTGTCACCTCATACACAACACAGACAGAAATTCAGAGGAGAGTTGTAGGAAGGAGAAAAACTGCTTAAAACACGGTAGGAAGAGTTGAGGACACAATTAAGAAAAATGAGCAAATAGAGTGGAAAGGAACAATAATTTAAAGAATTAAACATAAAAGTGATGTATTCAAATGGCATTCAAATAAGATACAACAGATGCATAATGGATATCCCTAAAAGGGAGAACCAAGATAAGAGAACAGAATGTCAGCCTATAAGTTATAAGGAAGTAGGCTGTGAATTATAAAATATATGAAATAAAAACGTATACCCTTTAGATGAAAAAGCCCTTTACATAACCATTGAAAAATGGACAGAGAAAAGTGTACAAGCTGCTGAAAATCAATGGTAAAAAGAAACCTTTAGACATCCAGATAGCCAAGCCTGTGCCACCTACAAGGGGACAATATCGGGCTGGCCCCAGGATAATCCCAGCAGCGTTCCGCCCATCACCGGGGCCGCATGGAAAGATTCTCGGAAACAGAACATATGACCAGTGAATTCTCTACCCAGCCAAATTATTGTTTAAAGTATAAAAGACTAGAATACAAAGTACAACTACATAGTAATAAAAGCAACTTCTGGAACAAAATACAAATGTTCGCTTTACTAGAAGTGCACCCATAAAATAAAACAACAAACAGATTAATTTAGTGGAAAACGTGTTTTAAAATAGGCAATCAAAATAGTAACTGTAACATAAAAAAATATGAAAAAATGAGTACTACATATATCCTCTATAACAATAAATGCAGTTGAACTAACTTCACTTTTAAAAGACTAAAATTGGATCGAAAGGCAAAAATATAATAAATGTAATATGTAAAAAATAAAATTACCTAAATTGAGGTATGCCCGAGTGAGAAACTGCTAACAGGGGCTTCGCCTGCAGATGTGACTACTGTCTGAAATGAGACAGGACTTTCCTTTCCGAATATCACACTGTATATAAAAGGATCTTAATGCAGTGTTTTCAGGCCCAGGAAGGTACAGTCAATTAGTCAAACAGTACGAACTTGCGATGAGTAGGAATTAAGCCCTAGAGAGCTCATGCACAGTAGAGAATATTGAATATAGACAACAGTATTGTATTATCATCTAATTTTCTAAGAGTCTAGAATTCAACGATTCCAACAACTAAAACTTGAGGACCGTTACGTCATGGACAGAGGTGCTAATTATCACTACAATGGCCATCATATCACAACATATCAACGTATCGCGTTAACACATGGACACTTACATTGGCACAATGTTGTATGTCAAATATGTTTTGATTACAATACTTTTAAAAAATTAAACAGGCAGCATACAGCAGCAGGTCCTGGTGGGACCCACCTGGAAAAGGCATTTAAATTCAAATCATCTTTAAAACACTGTGCTAGCGAACAAAATATTTCTGCAGGTCAAATCCACAGAACAATCGTTGCTGATCCTGATGTTTGTACTTAAAAGAAAGAAGTGTTTACATAGGAAGTAACATAAGGAAGTCGGATTACTGTTGCTGTAACGCGGAGTGGGAGTAAGCGCTGAAGGGACAGTCTGGGGGTGGGGGGCGGGGGAGAGCGGTGAGCGACACCATGCCGGACCGGCCAGGCGCGGCAGTGAGCAGTGAGCAAAGCGGCCTTGCATTTCAGTCATTGACCACGTTGGGTGTGTCTGCGTCCCATTACGCGGTGAGCTTGATGTTATTAATTCTTTTCTGCCTCTGTGCTTTATACTTAGAAGGCGGACAGCCTAGAGTCACAGACAATGATCAGCGTGGAATCAGACAAACGGGGGCGGGGCCCCAACCAGGTACTGCAACCCACACTTGTAAGAGCCGAGTTCTTTGGCTTCTCCCAAATGCGCCAAGGTAAGTGAAATATTGAGGGTCATACATACATATACTGACTGTTACCCTTAGGACTTCATGTTTACCATTTAGACCTGCCAGTAAAACCAAAAATCATGTGAAAGGACAGGCTCCAGCCCCTGGGTGCTGGTGGGGCGCCCTCTCCCACGCCCCCCGCCCCAGCTCACGTCCCCTCTCTCTACATCTGCATGTCCTCCTTCCATCACTTCACAGTTGTAAGGTCCTCCTTTATCCTGGTAAAACACCCGGAGGGAGGTAGCAGAACAAGAGGACCAGTATTAACTGTGTACAGTGGCTCTTGCGAGTCCCTGGACCCACTATTTGCGCTGGGAGCCCCTGGGTCAGGCCTATTTACATTCACGAATAACCAGGCATCCCAGAGCACACACAGCCTGTTGGCCTCGTCTGGGGGGCATGTTCTCACAGTCAGCACTGCCTTCGCAGGGTCATTTATCACCTTCCTCCCCAAGACATCGCTGGCCACCTGACCCACTCCCAGCAGAAAGTTCCGGAACTGCCAATCACACCTAATTAAAAGTTAGGGGATCCCAACAGTGTTTTGGAAACAAATGAAAAACCCACCTTAAAGAATTCTAACTCACCACGTTTTCTTTCTAAAAATGTCATCAGAAACATTTTCTGAATCGTCACCAAGACATGGGGCAAAACCTACACCCCAGAGCTACAGGTTGGTTCTGACAGGAGAATGCTGTGCCCACCAAGCTTCCGGTTAGCTGGACAGAGCCCTGTATCATTGTCAACACAATGTAACAGCCACCAACTCTGGGATGAGTGGTTACCTGCTGTGCTTGGGTCAGCTTGTCAGAGAACACATATTGAAACCAGGGGTGCAAACCCTTGTGGCCTTACCCATAGGAAACAGGAAAAGTATCTCATAAATATGGTTTCATCACTTCGGGATATTTAAAATCTCTTCGGTGAAGTTCAGTGTTATCCACTGGAAGTTGTTTTCAAATTGATTTACCACAATGAAGAACTGAGGTAAACAATGGTTTCTTTTCAGAATAAAACCTTAAACTTAAATATGTATGAAATCTTGAGCAATGGAGTCAGGTGTCATCCTGTCTGAAACATACAAAGAGCTGTGCTCTTTAAAAATCATGTCAAATGAGTTCAAACTAATCCAGACTAACCCAACAAATATATTGAATAACAATATAAAACCATCTTAGAAACCTTCTTAGCTCACAAAATACTGTTCTTTGATTATGTTCTTGAATGTATGCAAGTTCCTCAAAGTGTTTTCCGTAATCTGAAAGTAAACGTTTAAAACAAGTCACGTGCATGCCAGCTGTAGTTTTTAGAAGAAACCCCTTATAAAGAAGTCAAATATAAGTCATGGTTCAATAGTTAATTATCCATGTCAAAAATAAATCCTTTAGATACTATTTAGATGTGCCACTTTGTTCAGAAACATGTACCGTTTAATTAGAATACACAAGGCCTCCTGTTTTCCAGCGCATCTTCCATCACTCACTCAGACCCAAGGAATTTTCCTCAGCGCTGTCTGAACTATGTGTTTTTCCTGATGAGAAAATTCTCCCATGTAGGTGAGGAATGGCATTCGTTCCCCACACTGGGCCTCTAAGAACAGCGCACGCAGAAAAGAACTTAGATGGAGGCGCTGCCCGCAGTCAGAGAGAGAGGCAATGCGTCCCCCGGGGAAGAAACAGGCCACATGAGTCCCAGCGTGTGGTGTCCTCAGAGCAAGCCTGACGTTCCTGCAAAGGAGAGGCAGGAGCATCGGGGGTGAGGGATGGGGTGCTTTCTTGTCTCTGTCACATGAACCAACAAAATGATTTTCACAAAATCTTGATCTTTGCTGGGAAAGCAGCATATCCAAATATTGCCTTAGAAATGGTATGCACTTGTGGTGAGGGGAGTTGCCTAAGAGAACACCATATGTCTGGAATACTCGTACTCAGGAAGCCCTATCTGGGCTGGAGGGGATTATTTTGAGAGCAAGGTCATGAGCCTGTCTCTACTCTTCATGCAATTTTTCTGATCATTTTTGGTTTGTCTTCTAATATATCAATAAGCGGCATGACTAAGTAGGAAAATAAGGTAGAATTCTTGATTCCGGAAGACTAGATATAACTTCAAAGCAATGAAAAAGGGTGAGGATGGAATCTTCCACCATATATAGTCCCATCCGAGGAGGAGCATGGATGGAAGTCTATGCTGATGATAGCGTTACTCATGAGGGGCCCCGAAAGATACTCCCTTGGCCACCACCATCACTTTTCAACATCCATATGATGTGGGAAGTTCCACTAACTGAAGAGCTTCAGTAATTTGCATAGCACATATGGTTGGTGTACTCGGCCCTTCTTTACCTGGCTTGCTGCTATCATAATGGCTATAAAGGCCATTTTAGTAACTTTTCTTAGCCTCCCACGTGGAAGCAGCCACGTGACATAGTTCTGGCCAGTGCGACATAGACAACTGGTCACTGTTGCTTTTCCTTGCCTCTTCCTTCCTGCTTAAAATATGGACTGGAAGCCTGGAAATGCAGCAGCCCCCTGACAAGGTGCAAACCTAAGGGCTAAATCCAACATGGTAAAGATCGTGGAGCAGACAGAGAAAAGAGTCTGTGTTCCTATAAATCCTGAACTGCCCCTCACCAGTTTATCATCATGCAAGGCCAAGGAAGTCCAACTTCACCCAGGAGTATCTGGGGCCACGTGGTTTTTGCAAAACTCATACTGCGATACTGTGCTTGAACGTAAAGACAATTCTGAGCAGAGCCTCAGGTCCCACGTAGGCAAAGCAGCAGCCATTAAGTCCGTTACAAATGTTCGATAACAGCTGCGGACTTGGAGTTTGGATGGGCTGTGCAGAAAAATCAAGAGCGAGAGGCAGGTCGGCGCAGGACATGCTCCCCCGGTGCAAGCTGCTTCCAGGAGGTTTTGGAGACAGGAGTGCCGCACAACCCTGGACTCACACACTCTGTTACATCTAACTGACACACTATGCACACACAGGGGCCTGTCTAGCCAATGAATGACCCAGTGACAGCTGACTTGCACGAGGGCTGAAGAGACAGGAGTGACAGGCTTGCCCCAGAGACAAGGTGTCTGTTATTGGAGGAAAAGAGTCATTTTTACATGTTGTGGTGGGTGTCTTCACACCTGTATCATCCCACAGGCCGTACCTGAGGGGGGAGACAGTTGCAAGGGTTTTCAAGTTACAAAAAAAACCATTTCACTAAAACCTCTATTAATCCCTGAGAGGCAAACAGAAAGGGGCGACCCCCTTACAGAGGGTCATAAAAAGTGAGGGGCCCCTGCTTTTCCCAAATAGACCAGCTTTTGTCCTTGATCGTTGGCACTGCAAGGGTTCTGGGGCAACTGGGGACCCCCAGGCAGAAGCAGCTCCAGTGAAAAGCTTCAGTATTCAGCCAGAGATGTGACGCCGGGCAAACGGCAGTTCCCCCAGATTTCTGTGACTGAAAACACAGAGGAGCCTCCAGGTGAGGCGGGTACTGGGTAGAATGGTGCGGGGCACGCTGCCTGTGTGAGCCCAGACAGAGACAGCTGGGGCCAAAATCCAGCTTGCACCCATGCTGCCCACCCAACGAGGCTGCCTCGGTCCAGAGCGGCCTCTCATTCTGATACGACTAGGATTCCATATGCACTAAAGCCAGCCCTGGAGTCACGTATACATGCAGAAAGAGCACTGTCCTGAGGACTCAAAGTTACTATGGAGACGTCTTGAGGAAGCAGGCATCCTAGCTCAGTGCCTGAGAATGAGTCAGCGGTAGCTGGGTTAGTGCTCTGATGAAGCCCCAGAAACTCAGATTCCATGGTTAACCTAACATGGCAGTCAGCCTATGATGCAAACCACTATGCATTTAAGCACAAACTGAATTATGTGTTTCAGGAAGAGGTGCTAGAGAACGTCAAGTTCAATTATGACCATTAGGACTTTAAAAGTCAAGTTTAATTAAAAATGAGGACGTCCACAGACAAGCTGCGTAGGAAGGAATAAGTGTCATAGCGATAAAGAGCCACACACATGAGCAGCCCCAGTTCTGCCTCGCTCCGTTTCTCCCCACTGGGGACACACACACGCGCGCGCACGCGCACACACACACACACACACACACACACACACACACACACACACACATACCCTTGAACAACAGGAGAATCTCCTGCTGGGAAAAGCACAGCCTTACTTCTCCTTCCAATAGCTGACTGGAAAGAAACTCATTTCACTTAAAGACAAATAATGGAAAAAGAACCAACACAGTATCTAGACGTTGAAACTGTAAGAAAAAATAAATCGGAGGAAAGACAAAGCAAAGCATTTGATAGACGAGTAACACATCAGAGGGGTTTTTGCTTCTGGTTTCCATAAAAACCAAGTTGCCTGAGACCATTGATGTCAACAGGGGGAGGAGGCAGGCTGCAAAGTCACAGCATTTGCTCAGGTTTCTGAAAACACGGAGATGTGTAAATGCACTCAATTCTAGAAAGTGACAAGCCATGCATGGGAGGGGAGACACCCCGGAGGGCAGACCAGCAAGGCTGGGGTGAAGGTACCATGGATGAGGAAGGACGTGCCGGGTTTTCACACGCGCATGTAAGTAGGGTGACTGGTCCGAATCCTGCGTAGCCTGAGGACAGATAATCCTGCGCACAACCTCCAACCGTTTTCCGCAGGCTTCTACCCGGCACTGCGCTGGGTGCTGAGGGTGAAAGCTGGAACTGGGGGTGAGAGCTGAGAGGCACCAGGCAGGTGCGGGGTCTCACCCAAGTACAGGGAAGCCATCGCGGAAGGTGAGAGGTGAGAGGGCAAGAGAGACGTGCAAAACCCTTCTTAGTCATTCTGGGCCTTCAGCGGGTGTGGGGCAGTGGCTCTGGCAGGCCCTGGGGCCACACCAGTGTTCAAATTCCAGAAGCTGCTGATCCAGCCGTCAAAACATGTGAGCCAGCAGCGAGCCACACGCAACAACATGCAACAGACCCAGGCCTCACACAGCTACGGCGCCGACAGACGGACCCTCGCTTCAGCCGCAGAGCGAGGCAAATATCATTGACTTCAGTCCCTACTATTCTTTTCTACAAGAATATCCAGCAGAAAGTTGAAAATTACGAGACATATAAAAAAGTAAGGGAAAGTGACCCATGGTAATAAAAAAGAAATTGTCAACAGAGTTGGAAATTGTAGAGTCAGAGACTTTAAAATGGCTATGTTAAAAATACTAAGGTAGCCGGTGAAAAAAAGTAGACAGCATGTGTAAAGAGACGGCAAAATTCAGCAGACACATAAACACTAGAAATTAAAACCAACTGTAAATGATAAGGGGGAAATGATATCAAAAATAAAGACTTTACCTATTTAATAAATGGTGCTGGGAAAATTGTACTGACACATGAAAAAAAATGAAACTGGACCACCTCCTTACACAATATACAAGAACAAATTCAAAATGGATTAAAGACTTAAATGTAAGACCTGAAACCATAAAACTCCTAGAAGAAAATATAGGGAGTAAATTTGCAGACATTACCCTGAGCAATATTTTTACTGATACATCCCCGTGGGCAAGGGAAGTAAAAGAAAAAAGGAACATATAGGACTACATCAAACTTAACAGTTTTTTCACAACAAAGGAAACCATCAATAAAACAAAAAGGAAGCCTACTGAATGGGAGTAGATATTTGTCAACGAGATATCTAATAAGGGGTTAATATCCAAAATTTATAAAACACTCAGGCAACTCAACACCAAAAAAACAAACAACCCAATTAAAAAATGAGCAGAGGGGGCCAGCCGAGTGGTGCGATGGTTAAGAGCTGGCTTGGGGGGCCGGCCGAGTGGCGCGATGGTTAAGAACTCGCTTGGGATGCCAGAGGGCCCCGGTTCGGATCCCACATATGAGGGCCAGTGACACTGCCCTCTACAGCTAAGATGCTGAACAACAGCTCGACCTGGAGCTGGGCTGCCCTGAGTCGCCGGCGACGGCGTAGGCTGCAGTCCCTGTGGCAGTGGATTGCCATGGGCTACCGTGTGTGGCCAGCAGCCAGCGTGAGCGGCCAGCAGCCGCAGTGAGCGGCCGTCCAGAAGCCGGCGACTGATCTGCCTCGCCAAAGAGTGCAATGATGGTGCCAACTTGGGCCAGTGAAGCAACGTCCTCCACAACTAGATTGAAGAACAAAAACGACAGCAACTTGTCTGTTCCCCTTCCCCCAATTCCCCAATAAAAAAAATCTTTAAAAAAAAAAAAAAAAAAAGAGCTGGCTTGGGATGCCAGCTCTGAGCAGCAGGGCCCCAGTTCGGATCCCACATATGAGGGCCAGTGACACTGCCCTCCACAGCTAAGATGGTGAACAACAGCTCAACCTGGAGCTGGGCTGCCATTAGTCACCGGCAACGATGGAGGCTGCAGCCCCTGCTGCAGTGGGTTGCCATAAGCTACTGTGTGTAGCCAGCAGCCAGCGTGAGCGGCCAGCAGCCAGTGTGAGCTGCCAAAAGCCGCTGTGAGCAGCTGTCCAGAGGCCAGCGACCGATCTGCCTCACCCAGGAAGAGCACAATGATAATACCAACAAGGGCCAGTGAAGCGACGTCCTCCACAACTAGACTGAAGAATGAAAGACAGCAACTTGTCTGTTCCCCTCCCCCAATTCCCCAAAAAAATCTTTAAAAAAAAAAAGTAAAGGAAACTCCAGGGCTAAATGGCCTCACTGGTACATTTTACAAAACATTTTATGAGAGCAGCATTACCCTGATAACAAACACTGATAACAATGTTACTAAAAAAGAAAAGTTTACATCTGTATCCCTCAGGAATATGTTAACAAAAATTCTTATAAAAATATTATGAAATGAATCCATTAATATATAAAAAGTATAGTACATGATGACCAAGTGGTGTTTATCTGAGGAATGCAAGGTTGGTACCATTTGAAAACCAAACAGAAGCACATCACCGTTAACAGAGTAAAAGAGAAATGACTGCCTGTGGGACTCAGTAGTTGTGGAGAGAACATTGGAAAATTTGATGTGCCTTGGTAATAATAACTGTCAGAAAAATTGGAACACAGGGGAATGCCCTCAGCTTATAGAGACAACAGCTAATATCACATTAAACCCTTTCCCATTACAACTGAGGAAATGGCAGTGATATCCACTCTCACCATTTCCATTCAACATTTTACTAGAATTCCAGACAACTCACCTAACACAAGAATATGATATAAAAGGCATACAAATTGACAAAGAAGAAGTACAACTCTTATAATTCACAAATAATGTAAGTATTTACATAGAAAACCCAAAAAGTACTAGGACTAATAAGTGAAATTATCAGCTCACAACACACAAGTTCAATGTATAAAAATTAATTATATTTCTACATAATAGCAACAATGGGAAAGTGAAATTACAAAAATAAATATTTTTATAACAACATCAAAAGTATAGCAAATTGCTGGGGATATATCTACCCAAAATACACAATGCCTCTGCACTGAAAACTATAAAACCCTGTTGTGAGAAATTAAATAAATTGAAGTATCCCATGTTTATGGACTAAAAGATACAATACTGTCATCATGGTATATCTCAAAAATGGTCTATAGATTCAATGAAAACCCTGAAAAATTGCAATAGGTCTTTTTAATCAGACAAGCTGTTCCTAAAATTTATCTTGAAATGCAAAACAAAGAAATCTAAAAGAGCTATAAACATTTTGATAAAGAAGAAAACAGAGATCTTACACTCCTTAAATTTAAGAATTATTATAAAGCTATGGTGAGACAGTGAAATACTGGCCTAAGGATACGAAAATTGATCAATGGAACCAAACAGAAAGTCAAGAATAAGCACACAGGGCCGGCCGAGTGGCGCGATGGTTAAGAGCTGGCTTGGGACACCAGAGGGCCCCGGTTCGGATCCCACATATGAGGGCCAGTGACACTGCCCTCTAAAGCTAAGATGCTGAACAACAGCTCAACCTGGAGCTGGGCTGCCGTGAGTCGCCGGCGACGGCGTAGGCTGCAGCCCCTGTGGCAGTGGGTTGCCATGGGCTACCGTGTGTAGCCAGCAGCCAGCGTGAGCGGCCAGCAGCCGCAGTGAGCGGCCGTCCAGAAGCCGGCGACTGATCTGCCTCGCCTGGGAAGAGCGCAATGATGGTGCCAACTTGGGCCAGTGAAGCAACGTCCTCCACAACTAGACTGAAGAACAAAACGACAGCAACTTGTCTGTTCCACTTCCCCCAATTCCCCAGCACTGTTCCCATCCCCCCAATTCCCCAATAAAAATAAAAATCTTAAAAAAAAAAAGTATAAGCACACATGTATGGTCAATTAATTTTCATCTCATGTGGGAAGGAACATCCTCTTAACAACTGTAGCTGGAACAACTAGATATCCCCATGGAGAAAAAAGTGACCCCCTACCTCACTCCATATTCAGAAAATAATGTGTGGTACAGCACAGATCTAAGCACAAAACTGAGAACCACAAAACTTCTGGAAGAAAACAAAGGAGGCTATCGTCACAACTTTGAGGTAAGTAAAGATTTATTGGACAGAGCACCAAAAGCACTCATCACAGAAGAAAAAAATCGCTAAACTATAGTTTAAAATATCTACTCATCAAAAGATACCGCTGAGAAAATGAACAGACAAGCAACAGATTGGGTAGAACAATTTGTTCTACAAATTGATGATGAGAAGCAAATAACCCAATTTGAAAAAGGGCTTACAACTAGAACAGACACACAAAAGAAGATATATGAACGGCCAGTAAGCATATTAAAAGATACTTAACATCATTAGTTTTCAGGCAAAGCACATCAAAACCACAGTGAGATAGTAATTTCACACCCGCTAAAATTGCTAGACTCAAAAAAGTGACACCAAATGTTGTTGACACTAAACACTGGCAAGGAAGTGCAACAATCAGAACTTGGATACATCACTGGGGGGAGTTTACAATGGTACAGTCACTTTGGGGAACTGCTAGGAAATTTCTTATAAAGTTCAGCGTTCACTTACCCTAGGACCCAGCCATTTCATTTCTAGTTATACGCCTGAGAGAAATGAGAATGTTTGTACAAGGTGTTCACAGCCCCCTTATTTGCAATTGCCCAAACCTGAAAACATTCCCGTGGAATCCCGTACTAGGTCAGGGGAGCACGCCTGGCTTACTCGCTGGGCAGGGCGCACACGGGGAGACAGGGGGCATGCACTTCTCCACGTACCAGCCGTGTGACCTTGGACACGATGGTCCACTCCTCTGTACCTCCACCTCTTTTGCTACGAAAAAGGGAAGGTTTCTTGGGAGGCTGAATTGACACATGCAACGCACTTCAAACAGTGAGAAGCAAATAATAAGCTCCCTAAATGATAGCTGTTATCATCGCCCAGGAGCTTCAAACCGGAGTCGAGTGGGCCCGCTTGTTTCTGTGGGCGGCTGGAGCCAAAGTGGGGGCACTTGGGTGCTGGGAAGTGAGGGTCTTCTCCCATGTGCATTCTTAATGGGACTTATGGTGGTAGTGGAGGGGGTTGGAGACCTTTATGATGCCCTGGAATTGAACAGCTGTCTCTCGTTTGATGTCCACAGGTTTTCACACCTGAGTCAATGAAGACCCTGCTGAGTCAGCAATAAACCTTTCCTTTTTGTGGAAAGAGGGCAACACTGAGGGGGGTGGGAAGAACCTCCACCCCGAGAACCCTCTCAAGCAGATCAGTTTTAGGAAAGCATATACACAGAAGTGAAGATCTAGAAAAGTTTCCATTCCAGCTTTCACCCAAGAGAGACACTCTGCAGAGAAAATGGGTGGGCTGCCCTTAGCCCTCATATCTTTTCATGCCCTCACCCAAAGGACGTCTCACCTGCTCCCCTGGAAGTATCCAGCTTTAAGTTTTGTTTGCTTTCTTTGCGTTGTTTGTTTTCTAAAGGATTTTGCTCTCCACACTAATAAATATCTTGGTAATCATAATGCTCTCTCCTCTCTGTTTTTAGAAATAAATTTTATTTTTTTTATTAAATGAAAATAAATTTAATTTAAAAAGGACAATGATTAACACAGGTTAATAAATCTGTGATATATAGTAATTACAGGTTTAAAATGAAGGAAAGGGTAAAAGGAATGAGCTTTTCTAAGGATTTTTGAAATAGTACATTTTAACATTTGAAATCATTTACCAAACACACGAGGTGCATGAACTAGAACTGAAACACGATATTTTTGTATTGAACACATGAAAAGTCATGTGACGCTATCACTTAAAAGATGGTGTTCACTTGTGGTGGGGAAGTTATTATTGTACTCAAACTGAATTGTTTGGCTCCGAGGTGGAGAGTTTGTGTAAGCTATGCTATTGTTTGTGGAGCAGTCACTCTCCTCTGCCTTGGAACTCCTGGGCAGATTCCTATGGTTCCCGCCCACTAGCGGGGCGCTCGGCCACGGGGCTTGATTTGGCTGACACAGTGTGGGTGGAAGTTTCAGCTGCCGGCTCACAGAAGGTTGAAGGCACACAGAAAGCTTCTGCTGGATGGATCTCCTGTGGCTCCCATCTTCCACTGTGAGACTGATGACCAGATAGCGTGTCCCTCAATCCTGGCCCCCGAAGAAAAAAATCCAAGGACCAGATGGAGGGCCCCCCTGCCTGGAACGGAGCCACAGACCCCAGCTGGAGCCAGTGACATGCACTGTGAGGGGAAACAGGGTTGGCTTTTTGAGCCCCTGGGGTTCTGAGGTTGGTTTTTCCATGGCATTATCACATCAAAAACTGATTAAAACAGCCTAAGGATTTAATTAAGTTCTACAAAATGGGGAACTTAATCAAGAGGAAACTCACCAGGGACTTCGCAGCACCTGAAGTTCGTTGTGTCCATGGCCTTCTCTAACCGTGCAGTCGCTGCTATGTGGAGGCTGAAAACCAGCCCGATGTTGGCACAGACGTCACACAGGACACCTTAGGATCAGGGGTCACCAGCCCTCTACTCAGGTGAAAGTGTAGGTTTTGTTATTGAAACAGGGTGAGAGAGGGTATCCACCAAAGTGGCTATCTCCTGCTTTAGGAATGGATTATTTCCTCCTTCTGAGAAAGAGACAAGAAATATCAGAATAAAGTCTTTCCTGAAATAAGGTCCTAAACAGAGTGATTTGGTCTTCCAGGTCCAAAAGTTATCTACTATTAAGACATGAGGCCCTCCACAGCCCCAAAACTATGCAAATGAGAACTCAGGAGAGAAAAACCTGAAAGCTACTTCCTATTTAAGGAGAAAGGATGCTGATGGATCTCAGGTGTGGGCCAAGGAGCTGCTGGCCTCTCCTAACTCACGACCTGCCCAGGCCCAGATGACATGGCAGATGTCTCCAGAGGGGACACTTCTTGGAGCATCTGTTTGATTAGGTGCAGAAAAAAGGGACAAAGTAGCTGTGTGTGTCAGTGCAGGATGGGGTGCCTACCACAGAGTAGGGATGATCAAAAGAGGTTTCTTGGTTACTGTCACTCAAAGAAGCAGGCCCATGGCCTCAAGAAAAGGCAGTTTTCTAGACAACTCTGGTGGCCACCTACATCCAGGCAGTGGCCGCTCAGTGGGCCCACTTCAGTCGTAGCTCTTGAGTTTCGGGTAGAAGAGGGCTATTGGGTCGGTCTTTAGCGGTTGGTTGGGTGGGGTCCCAACACTGAAGGGCAGGGAGCTACATCTTGAATGAGAAGACCACTCAATGGAACAATGACACAATCAGATTTTTCTGAGATTGATTTTCTGTCTCTAGTTATTGAAATATCATCATCTTTTGGTTGTATTAGCTTCTGGAAAGTAGTAGCTGAAAAGTCACGTGGTGGAGGCCATGGATACAGGGAAGAGCAAAGAATTAGGGTCAATAAAGGCAGCTCTCACAGTCTGCCTCTTAGAGCCAGTTCACCCCAGCGTCAGGCTCAAGGTCCAGAATCGCGTGACGTACACCAGATCTGGAAGCAGCTCGTTTGGACCCAGAGTCCTGTGAAATACAAGAAAGGCTGCTGCCCCCGTACTTTACATGCAAAAGACGGTCACAATAAATGTGCCTGCTTGAAAAGCGGAAGACTCGTGATGCACGGCAGTGGCCACCCCCAGGGATGCCGGGCCCCTGCGCTGGGGCAGAGTCCCTGGGTCTCATCCTGACGTCGGCTCCCCACCCAGCGTTCTCCTTGCCTGCGCCCTCTATTCCTGGCTGCTCTGTGCTCTGAACCCGAGTTTGTCCACTGGTGACACTGGCACCCCAGCTTTGTCCTGACTGGCCTCAGCATGGCATACCTTTCCCCATCGCTTTACTTTTAACCTATTGTGTCTTTTATATGTAAAGTGCATTTGTTGTAGGGAGCATATAGTTAGGTCTTGCTTTTTTTTTAATTGAATCTGACAATCTATGCCATACATTGTTTGTATTCACTGTATTGCTATGACTAAGTTCAAAATTACCGCCTTGCTATTTGCTTTCTAATGGCCCCACCTTTGTTCACTTTTCCTCTTGTTCTGCCTTCTGGCTTTTATTTCTCACAAGCAGAATAGAAAAGCATCTTTACATATAAGGAACTTGAATTTCTGGGGTGCATAACAAACTCTCCTGGGGTCCCACAGCGAGTGAGGCCAAGGATGTCGCAAGTCTGGGTCTTTCATACCAAATCGCGCTTTTTCCGTATCACTGCCCCACTACACACCGAGAGGCAGTCTGGTTTATCACAATACTAATACCTTGAAAATGAACTCTGGGTCACCTTCAGAAACTCAAACTTGCCAAGAGCCTGTCCATCTCCTGCATGTAGAAACGGTCCCCCAACCAGAGTCAAAGGCCCCTGGAGGAAGGGAACTGTGACTCAGTGTCCCCGCATCCACAGGCCATCGCCCCAGCCTCCTAGTCCCACGGCCTCGCTCAGTAACTCCTGGAGCCCCGCAAAGGGACGGGCCCGTAGTGGATGAAAGGAATATAAAATCAAGGCACAGATGGGTGACAGAGGAGACCAAGTTTCCAGTCAGGTGGGACACCAGTGCTTTAGGACCAGAGGGCAGGGCCCAGCCGCCACCCCTTCCCTAACGGCCCCTGCCCGGCCAGGTACGCGGACACCCACCTGTGCTCAGCAGGAACCACAGTCCAGACTGGGCCCAATTTTATTTCCCAACATACTTGGGCAATGGCTTATTCAAAAAATAATCTCCCAACACATTTACATCAATAAATCTTCTGATTTGGGATATTTCTACATATAAGTAGCAATAAAACCTAGTGGCCGTAAAACCAAGAAAAACTTTTGCATGTCCCACTTGGAACGCAGGCACAAATACACTAAAAACTCAGCTTTTACACTTAAATTCTAGGTTTACACTCATTCAGGCAAATGAATTAGTGTGTGTCCTAGAAGTAGTAGATGGAGCCTAAGGAAGCCAGTTCCCCATGCTGACTTTAAATAGTGACTCCTCCCCTCCTTTGGGGAGTTTCAAAGCTCCTTGGCCTTTTCTCACTTCCTCATGTCACCGCCGACATTCACAACACCGCTGCCTGACTAGCCCAGCTCTTTAGATTGGCCGTGTAACCTTTAAAAGCAGAAGTTTGGAATATCAAGCTGCAAGAAATAGAGTCAAATTAGGAATTCTGCCCCTGGGTGGACAAATTGCCCCAATCAGGCACAAGCGGGATCTGGTTCACTGCTGGGGACACCAGCAGGAAAGGTTATTTGCAAATGCCATATCGTTCAAAGGACTGTGGCAACTACACCCTACATCTATAAACTTTTTGTGTTCTCGTTTTATGTGCTTGCACTTGACTCGGGTGGATCTCTAGTATGGAGCATGTTCTCCATTCTGTCGTTACCCACCTTCTTCCATGATTGTTGGCTGTTTCAGTCTCTTGAAAATCATTTAGCATCTTTTGCATTTTTGTAGCAATCAGCATGCAGGAAATATATGCATATTTCACTTCCAGTTCTGCAACGGACTAGTTAAAACATTAAACTTCATAGCAGATCGAAACGTTTCTTTGGGACAAGGTCTTTACCACAGGCTATAACAGCAGAATCTCACCCAAAAAGCAGAAGGATTTCAATAACCACTACACCAACCAAATTTTGCATATTGCCTTTATTTTGCAGAAAATGCTCCCTGCTGATTGTCTTTGGCTACTTTGTCAAAAGAAAAATATAAACAGTTGCAAGTTTAACAATACAAGAGATTAGCTACCTACGCTCAAAATAGACCCTTTCTGGCGAGCTGTTTCTCAACTAAAATCTGCTGTCTCCAACTCTGACATCATCGGTGCTCTGCAGCCCCGCCCCAACGGTGAAAACTACTGGAAAGCGACAAGGAAGGGAATCGAAAGTGTGCTTTTATCTCACTAAAGTAGGACCAGTGGAGTTTACAGGTTCTGATGTCCCAAAGTCGCCAATGTGCTGTATGAGGAACAAACCAAGGTGTCTGAACCCTAGCAAATCATTTTTGCTGTGAATTGTGGCGAAGGAGGCCAACCGCCTGCTTCCACACTTGAATTCACCTGCAGCACAGAAATGACCCTGGATGGCAGGCCACGGCGGAGGCCGGACGCGGGTGGGGCCTCCTGATAACAGCTCGAGCATTATTCTCCTCTGATGTCGGAGTGGAGGTAACAAGGCCCGCTCCCTTCCCCTGACCCGCGAAGCTGCCGCCGTGTACCTAGATCGCTGGAAGCAGTGCTTGCTGCCACGACAAAGGAGCCATTGCGTGTTAAGACGCGCGCGCGCGCTTCACATGGAAGGGGGCGACACGGGTGTCCACGAGGCCATGAGGCGGGCCTGGGCCGAGGCGTCGTACTGGCTGTCCGGAATGTCTGCGGCCGTGGTGGCCCCGTCGTACAGCGGGGAGCCTGACGACGAGCTGGCCGAGGCCGGGTGGGTGAGGGGCGCAGCGTGCGCGGGGGACCCCCGGAAGAACTGGGCGCCCAGCCCGCGGGACATGCCTGCCGGCGGCGCGCCGGGCGAGACGGCGCCGTTGCTCACAGCCCACAGGCTGGGGTGCTGGCTGGAACGGAAAAGGGGAGAAGCAGACATGTCAGAAGCCTGACATGGCGGGGGGGGG
>NW_017732103.1:245864-280453 GCF_001890085.2 Hipposideros armiger | reverse complement strand
ACCCCCACCCCCACCCCCTCGGCAGGGATCCTCTGGTGGAGTCAACACGCCCTGAAACGTGACCCTGTGAAAAGAGGCCCCTAGCGGCCCCAGCCAGGCACCGTTCCCAGCACTTGGTCCTGTGACGTCACCGTGCACGGCATCATGCACATGACGTCATCGTTCACGTCATCATGCACGGCAGAAAGAAAGGGGCCTGGGAGTTGGACTCGGAAGCAAATCCCGGTTCTGCCCTTGACCAGCTGTGTCATCTTAGACTTGGACTGGGACTACTTTTGAGGCGGTTTCCCAATCCATGAAAAGAGGTAGAAATAAGTATTCAATCCTCCAGTCTCAGAACACAGATTTGAACAGCATTAAATGATGCTAAAATTCTTTGGAGAAAATCGCTGTCTCTTATAGAAGAGTCTGTCCATAAATGAAGAATGAGACCTTGTGCTATATTGTGCTGTATTCTTTACCAAGCCATGTCCTGTGTTCAGATGGATGTGAACTTGCAAACAAGCCTGAGGTAAGCGAGGTGGCTGACTATCCCCATTTCACAGGTGAAAAAAAGCCGAGGCTCCAAGATGCCCGGTGGGGACGATACTGAAAACCTCAGGTGGGATCCCCACTGCCAGCAGCTTGTAACTGACAGCTCATCCGATTTACCTGCAGGATTCTAAGTGGCCTGAGAGCCCTCAAAAGTGTGCTGGCTTGTGCACTGTCTGCTTTATTTTAAGAGTAGACAATTAGGTTTTTACTACAATTGGATCGTTTCCTACACAAAAAGAATTCAGATCTTAGGCACATTTTGATATTCTATATACAATAAATTGCATCGCTTTTGAGGTCAAGATAACTTAGGCAGACTCGTTCTGCTGTGAATCAACAACGTGTTCGATCATTTAATAGCTTCAAGTTCATTTCCTCATTGGAAAATGAGAATTGGCTTCTAACTTTGTTAGGTTGTTTTATTATAAAAATCCTATGAAGAAATGTAATGCATTTGCCAATCAGCTTGATTTTTTTAACCCAATTTCCCTCTGCATAATTTTCAAGTTAGTAATAAAATAGTCATCATTCTTTATGTTACCCAGCATATATGTTATGGGCTTTGATTCTATATCCACAGAAAAGCCAACAAATTTATTTCTTTATCTCAATAGCTCCTGTCAAAAAAGGTTTTGGCAAAAGTATAACTATTGCATTGTTTTGTATACCTCAAACTAAAAAAAAAAAAAAACAAAGAAACAAAAAAAAAAGTTCTGGAAGCATTTCTTCAGAATTCACCTACTGACCCCAACACCCTGGAAAGACAGGCTGACACTGGGGTGACTTAGCGTCTTTTGAAGAAACGCGGCTCAGAGTTTAAGAGATGTGTCCATCACATGAACTGGTAAAGGCAGGGCCAGGACAGGCCCCTGATTTCCTCCCATTGAGGCCCATCGCCTGAGGGAACCACAGGTCCTCCCAGAGCACACTGGGGCAGGCACTCACCGTGGTCACATAACCTGGGACCCCTGCACATGTTTGGCTAATGGTCCAGGCACAAGTAAATACCCAACCACCGACAGATAAAGGGCAGAATGAAGGCCAGTGAGTGGAAACAGTGTGCAGTCCCAGACCTGGGGTACCTGGGACGGTCTGCGTCATTTCCCAGACGGATGTTACCTGGAGCCCGCAGGTGGGCCAGCGCTGGCACTCACAGGCAGCATGCTGGTGTGAGCGGGCATGCCAAGGCTGGACCAGTTGTCATGGGACTGCAGCATGGGCAGACACGCCGGTGAACTGTCAGGATAGGCTGCGGGGTGCCAGAGAGGGCCATTATTGATGGCGTTTTCCAAGAGCAACAAAATGCAGTGAAATGCTACAGCTCAACAACAAGGAAAACAAATGTGTGCCAGCAAATGAGAAAACGGTCCACCAGCTGGCTTCCTTGCTCATCGAAGGCTAATCTTTATTGCCAGGTGTGCATATTTGAAAATATACTACAGTAAGCCCTGCCTTTTTCCGTATAATTAGATTAACAGCTGCCCTGTAGAAATGGAATCCTACAATCATTTGACTGGGAATTAATTATATTTTCCACTAAAAACATGTAAACTTGAACCTCCCTTTTCCCACACAATGATTTAAGAACTGAAAGGCCTTTACAAGCCATTACTCTGGGGCAAAATATAAACATATATAGTCTTCTAGCCTGGAGTCTAGCCTCTAGCAGCACAAGCCCCAAGGACTATTTCCTTACCAAATAAGCCCCTTTCATTTCAAATCAGCTTTAACTGCTTAATTGTTTTATGGTGTTCATTAGCTTTTTCCCCCCTTTTGGAGCCAGACAAAATTAAGTCTAGGCACACAGGGGGTTAGAGAGGATCAGGCTAGGGGGTCTGCCTGGGGTTTGTAATTGGAGGCCTCCACCAGCATCACCTGAGGGCTCGGTCAAAGCGGCTGGGCCCGCCCCACAGGCAGGAAGTTTGGGAGGTCCAGTGGTGGTGAGGCTGCTGTCTGGGCACCACACTTGGAGAATCCCACTTGGATCTGGGCCACCCAGTAATCCCTGTGCTCGGCTGACCCAACACAGCACTTTGCAGAGGCTCAGAAAACATGCAAACCTGGGCGCCTGGAGATGCGCCCCCAGTTCTAGGCTGGGAACGCTGGAGCAATGACTGTTGCACACTCGGCACCCAGGGCCTCTGGGCTGGGCCTCTCTGCGGAGCCTGCCGTGGCATGGACAGGACATAGCTCCTCTCGAGCCATGAAAGAGCAGGGCTTGGGTGTGGGTCCTGGAGAGGCTCCCTGTCCTGCCTCCGGAGCCCTGCAGATCCCTGTCCTAAAGTGGCCTTCCAGTCCCCCAAGCCCCATCCACTTTGACGTATGACTTACTTGGAGAATTGTTCCGATGCGCGTACGGGCTGGGGTAGGGGGACGGCCGGTGGTTCCTCAGGGTGGGGTACCTTTCGCAGCTGTGTGTGGAGGGAAGTGACAGGGGGCCTCCAAACTGAGGATGGGGGGTGGCAGGTGGGCACAGTGTGCTGGTTCCGGGAATCAGCCACCCCCCTGCTGTGAGAGAAGAACGCTGAGTAACTGGCATTTCACTACCTCTGTCACTTATCGGACAGGAGAGCTGAGACCAGGGGATTGTGGGTCTTTCCTTGGAGGCCCTGATGACCTGGGATTCATACTGTCAACAGTAAGGGTCCACTCGAAGTCTGCAGGCACCGTGGCATCAGCCTCACACTGGAGGCCACAGGCTGACCAAGGTGCCCAAACCCACAGGGCACCTGAGAAAACCTGGGAGACCCCAGCCTCAGCCAACCCTGCTGCTTCCTCGGCCACTCTTATTCAGACCCCCACCCACCCCCAGAATCTTCCAAGCCTTAGGGGATTTTTCTGACTGGCTTTTCCATTCCCCCAGGCCAATCAGCCTTCAGGGCCTAACTGCTGAGCTGAATAAAATGTAAAAATAGGCAAAATTCAGAGCCAGACCTGCTCAACACACAGGGCCAGCCATGCAAGCCACGTCCCTCTGGCCTCCCACCACCCACAGTCACACCCAGGAGCCACTGTCCTGCCTTGGGTGCACCTTTTCTGCCACTTTCATTCTGTTTTAGGCTCACATTCTCCCCAACTACACACCAACCAGAAAATCACTCCAACACTGTCCTCAAACTCCAATTTCTTCTCCATTCTGTTGTTTGTTTGTTTTGTGTTTTTGTTTGTTTTGGTTTTAATTCAGAAAAGCCACCTCTAAGGGGACAACTACTCTGGCTCCAATTTCCAAACTACAAACGGCTCTTCAGACACTTCAATGAGGAAGGGTCCAGTGTACCCCTGGAGCCTGGGCCCGTCACCTGCCAGAGCAACTGTCCACATGCCACTCACACCTGCGGCCCACCAGCCCCTTCAGGAGGGCTGACTGATAAATTAGCCTAGAAGGTGATTTTTCTAAAAAAGGAAAACAGCACCGACTATGGTTGAGGAGCATGGCATGCTGGCTCACCCAGCCTCCTGAGGGGACACGCAAACACTAACTTTTCTCTCCCGACACTGTCAGTTATTTAAACTCTCCGAGCCGCCCTGTGAGGAGAGGACACACAGCATTTTCTCCTACTGGACGCCGCCACCTGGCCCTGCAAACCTTTGCTCTGGCTCACGGGACTCCTAAAGGAAGCTGGACAAAAGCTGGCTTTGCCCGTCCCACGAGCCACTGTTTCCACCCAAACCAGTGTGTGTTAATGCCCCATTCCCAGAACTAAAGCTAGCCAAGGGGAAAACACATTTTTTTCATAAGCATCCCTCCAAAGATGCTCCTTCAGTTCTCAATCAATAACAAACACAGAAACCATCTCAATGTGGCTATAAAGAGCGGCTTCTCCTCTTGCCCAACACAGCAGCGTCTAAACTCCCACCAAGGTCTCGGTGATCCATCCCAGCCGTGGCTGGAGCTGCCACGGAGCAACACAAAAGAGCCCGGGGAAACTGTCCAAACTCCTGTGTCAAGGTACCCTGGGCCGGATGAGCGCCCACCCACAAGCCCAGACAGAGCAGAGGCATCCAAGGGCCCTGAGCTGTGCTCAGCAAAGGGGCGAGTCCACCCCCAACCACACCCAGAAGCCCGAGTCTGCTGGTGTCCAACTCAACAGTCCAGTCCGGAAACGGGTACACATCAGGCAGAGAGCAGCAAACCGTACATTGGGAGTACACAGACTGCTGGCTGTCTCCAGGTTCTTCCAACATCTCTTTGTGATCGCTTCTGTCAAAAAAAGGGTATTGAACTGTCAAACTGGAGAACATTCAGAAAATAGAATTTACAGCAATATTTTGTCTTTCTTCATACTTCTTTGCCCAAAAGGGCATTGTTAGAATCCTCTCACCTTTCCTTTGCATCAAGGAAAGCTTTTGCGAATGGGTTGTATTTAATTTTAAGAGCTGTGATCTGAAAAAAAAAAAACAAGTCACATTTATTAGTATATTGATCATAGCCAGAGGATTTAATTCGGCACCAAGAAATTGGGAAGCACCAGTACCCTTTTTTAAATGCAAATATAAATCAGACTTCTTTCCAGGTATAGTTTCCCACTTGAGTCTGATGTGGCTAAGGAATTGTACTATTTCATGAAGAATAGCACCTTGATGAAAAGTTCTCCACTGCTGGTTTTCTAAGTGGAATTCACAAGAATTCACTGACCCTATTGCTGACAATATTCTGTGTGCATAAATCCAACAAACAGAGCTCAAAACACTCCTGGGTCTGCTTGAGAAATAGTAATTTGCTAGTTCTATCTAGCTAGTGGTCAACACTGACAGCTTCCCCAGCTAATCACAAAAGGTCCGTCTGTCCTCTTGGGTCAGACATAAGATGTGGATTTACAGATATTTACATAAAACAGCATTTTGTTTCCAGTTAATAACTCCCGCTGCACAGGTGGAAGGCTGCCCACCCACCCTCTCAGGAAGAGTTCCAGAAAAAGATGCCCTTTTCTCACCCAAGTCTCGTTCTCAAGAAACCCTCATAGTTCTTTACCTAAATGTTCTCATATTTTCAATTTGAGCATTTAGTAGATGCTTCTGGTTTCGGACACTTTTACAGAGACTTAAAGGAGGGAAATGCTTGCATAAGGACTTATTGTAAACTTTTCTCCCCTCTGTCCCAATTTTATAGTTATGCTAAATGATTTGAAAAGGCATTGCTTTTCAGCCTGAATTGCGCTAATCACACAAGTGTCCCCTCTGGCAGGAATCTCCAAGGGCACAGGCAGCATGCTGGGAACGCTGCCTCCGGGTCCCTCTCACCTCCTCATTCTGATAAGCAGTCACAGCGATGAACTGCGTCTCTGGGAAGCAGTGGCTGGTGATCATGCGCTGGGGACCCCCAACTCTCACGATGTGGATTCGGGGCTCATACTTATGCAAGGAGTTCAGCATGATCTGAGGGAGACACAGACAGTGGGGTGGTGGCCACCAAGGTCCTAGTTAAGCTCACAGAACATCCATTGGTCCTGCAGCTGAGAAAAATGCACCCACGACCCAGAAAATCCTGCCGCTCCTGCTGGAGTTGGTGGGTGCCGGTCAGATGCAGCTTCCCAGGACTAGTTTGGGAAAAGGCGTGTGAGGCGCTCCACACCATGAAAGCAATGAGTGCCTGTCATGAAATCCTCTGCCCTAGGAGAATGAAATCCTAAGCTTCCAGCACCACCACAGACAACTCTCCATGCCTGCGCTTGTTTGCAGCCGCTGGTACGGGGTCACCCAGCACCATCCCCCAGGTAAAGACATTCTTTAGGAAATGACACATTTACAAGTTTGTTCAGAACTCCCAAAGTAAATACTGTGGCACCTGTTTAGCCCAAAAGTGACGGTTGACCATCAAGGGCGATATCTTCTCTATCCTTAGGAAAGTCGAGAGCGAGAACGCACAAGTTTCCCAAAGCCTGAGACCTGCCTGAGGCTTCAAGGTGAGACTCGAGCCCTCTCCGTGTCCCCAGGCCTTGCGGTGACCTCAGTTTACTACAAACGACACTGACGGCTTGACTGAAGAAGGCTGTGGGATTCTCTCCAGGGCCGATGTCATCTCCTGTGCCAGCAGCGGCCCCTCCGAGACCCTCCACGAGGGAGGCGCAGGCCCACGGCCCCTCTGCGCGCCGCCGCCGCCGCCGCCCCGCTCCTTACACCTACCTGGCCCCCTCCGTTGAGCTTGTTGGTGAGCTTGACTTTGCTGAAGGAGACGGGCGCCTTCATCCAGTGGGCCCCGAAGTTGGGCGAGTCGGGGTGGATGTAGACGCAGCTGGGCGCCTGCGGCTCCGGCTTGCCCCCCGGCACCCAGTCCCCGTTCACGTACTTCCAGCGGTGGTTGTCCGCCGCCACGAAGTCTAGCAGGAAGGAGTACATGGCGTTGGGGTCCAGGCCGGACACATTCACCTTCAGCACCGGGAACATCCTCCTGGAAAGGCAGGAACGAAGCAGGATTCAGGCAGCTGTCATTTCAGGGCAAAAACCAAGCCGCCTCGGGAACTTACAATGGGGACTCCCAGACTCCCCGCCCCCCAGAGCCCTCCTAGGCCCCCGGCGTCCTCCACACTCTCTCTCCCACGTTCTCGGGAGGCAGAGGCGGGAGCCCCCGAGCCAAGCCGGACGGGGCAGCTCGCGGGTCGCGGGGACTCCTCCGAGGAGCACCCCTCCCCAGCCTTCCGTGAATAAAGCCCCCGAAAGGTGACGGTTGGTGGCCCCAGGGTCTGTTCCCTGCCCGAGTGGAAATGAGCAAAAAGACCTCCACCAGGGAAAAAAGTTTTGGACGGTAAGAAACGTTGCAGGTTCCCAGGCTGCCCGCCCGCGCGCGCGCCTGGTCCACGCTGGGTGGGGGGGGCCGGGAGGGGGTTTCGGCCCGCGCGCCCACCTGCCGTTCTTGGTCACGATCATCTCATTGGTGAGCTCCTTGAAGCGCAGCCACAGCTCGCGCTCCTCCAGGCCCACGCGCAGCTCGCGCTCCGTGGGGTCGCCCTTCTCGCTGCCCGCCTGCAGCTCGCTGTCCACGGCGCTCAGCAGGTGGTCCACGCGGTGCTGCAGGCTCTTCCCGGCGCTCTCGGCGCCGGGCGAGCTCATCCTCCCGCCGCCCCGCCCCGCCCCGCCGCCCCCCAAGCCCCGACTCGCTACCCGAGAGCCACCTTCGCCCCGGTCGGCGGCCGCTCTTCCAAGAAGAGGGGCCACCGGGCCCAGCACGGGCGACGGCGCCCGGGTCCCAGCGCTGACCCGGGAGGACGGAGACCTGGGGGCGGGGGCGGGGGGGGGAGGCTGTTCCACTTGAACTCCCGCGAGGAGCGACTGGAGTAGGTCTCTGGGGGGAGAAAATCGGTCCCCTCCCCATAAATAGAGCGGCGGCGGCCGCGGAGGGGGCGCGGCGGATTGGCCGGGGGCCGACAATGGGCTCCCGCGCGCTTGTTTCATGTGAATCCCGGGTCCACCCCGCGCTCCCCGGCCCAGCCCCTACACCTCCGCCCTCCCCCAAATGTTGGCACCTCCATCAAAGCGGCGGGGCGGGCCCTGAGGGCTGGGAGGAGCCCGGCGCCGGAACTCGCCCGGTCCGCACGTCCCCAAGGCCTCGCGGGGCCGCCCACGATGCGCCCCAGTTCCCTCCTCGCCCCCGAGCACGCCCGGGTTCCGCAGGTGCGCCGTCCTTAGGTCGCACCGCGACGCTCGCCTGCGTCCGGGCCGGATGTCCTCCGTCCCCCGCCCGCGAGCAAAGCGCACAGCCCGGCTCAAGGGCGCGGCGCCTGCGGTGCCCGAACCGTGCCCGTCTCGCTCCTGCGAAGGCCCAGCCCTCCGCCGGGCAGCGCCCCATCCCCGCACGTCCCTCGCGCCGCAGCGCTTCAGGTGGCTCCACTAACACCCGCGACCATGGGTCAGCCCACCTGGCGCCCCCAGTTCCCGCAGCCCTCACCTGTCTGGAAGGCGAAGCCCGACGCTCCGAGTCGGCCCATGGGTGGGTCCCGCGCCCAGAGAGGGAAATAGACGGAAATCAACCAAATGACCCCTTTTGGGAAGTTTTCTCGCTCCCCTTATAAAATCAGGACTTTGATGACGAGGTGTGCGCGCGCACTGTGACCCCGGAGTCTTTTTTTGGCTTCTGTTTTTGGTCTTTGTTTTTGCGGAAAGTGGGAGGGGGCAGGCCAGGGTGTTCCCCAGCGAGCGGGGTTCGGGGTGCGTCTCCCCGCCCTGCGCGACCGCAGCGCCGGGCCGGGTAGGTTGCGGCGGGTTTATTACCTTTTGGTGAGAACCTCCGCGAGGACAGCGAAGGAAAGGTGACAATGAACAGGAAATAGTTCAATCGGGTCCCTTTAAACAATAACATTCCTCCTAAAACGGGAGCCCAGGAAGGGAAAAGGGGGCGGAACCTCGGCGTCGGAGCGCGGGCCGTGCGCCTCTAAACCCCTTGCCCACCACTGTAACGGGCTTGTGGTTCCAGCCTCAGTTTACCGGTTTCTTCCTGTTCACCCCACCCCCACGACTTGGAAAAGCCAATGCATCGGACGGGGCGCCCGGTTCAGAACAGCCGTGCGCCCTAGATGGGGGCGCTCAGGGCAGGACGTGGAACTCGCGCCCCGCGTTAACTGCCCTGCCCGGCTCCTGGCCCCGCGCTCTTGGGTCCGGAGTTGCAGAGAAGCCGTGGGAAGGGGCCGGGCCGGGCTCGCTGAGGACCGTCCAGCCTCCGCGTTCCCGGAGCCGGTCCCGGGAAAGGCGCCTGCCGCCCCCGGGGGAGAGCTGAGCGCGCTTCCGGGGCTGCTTTCTCCCCCCCTCCCCCCTCTCCAAATGGAGACAGCGGTCGGGGAGCTCTGCGCACCTCGTTACTGTCCGCGTTTCTGTTTCTTTTGTTGCCAAGGATGCAAGGAAATGCCAGGGGCCGACCCGCGGGGGAGGCTTCCTTCTGAAGAAGGCACCCAGTGACCTCTTTCGCTCCTGGCACCCGGACTGGACCCTGAGCCGCCCGCCACCTGGGGCTTTGGACCGAGGGCTTTGGAAGGTTGGATCTGTGTTTTTCCTGAGGGAATAAAACTGTTCGATGTGGCCGAACACCACTTGAGCCTCCACATTTAGAACAACGAGGGGACGGGGGTGAAGGAGGAAGGGTGGACCCAGGAAACGGAGGGTCTCTAAGGCCCCCAAGGCGGAAGCTCTCTGGGCGCTGCCCGCTTCGGGGACTCGGGTCTGCTGGAGGGTTTCCCAGACCGCCCCAGAGCTGTGGTGCTAGTTTCAGTTCGGCTCCACGAACAGGGACGGGGCCCGGCCCGACAGAATAAAACCCCTGCAGCTAGAATGTCCCATTTCTCACAGGCGCGTGGACCATCCTGCCTTCCTGCATGAACGTCCGAAGTGTCCCGGAGCGCGAGGCAGAGGCTTCACCGCAGCAGCCGGGGGAGACCACGGCCTGACGTCACGGACTGAGCGGCGGCTGGGGAGCGGCTCCCGCCTTTCACCACCTACGATTTTTCCTCCCTTTTCTGTGCCTGATTTTCTGGATCTTTGTACCTCAATTCTCAGGACAAGCGCCCCCACGCTCGCCTTTTCAATGGAGGCTGCAGTGTGTGACAGTTTACAGCCAAAAACTTCCTGCGGCTCAGCTGTAAGGAATTGGCAGTTAATAACAACGTGCTGCCTCACAGGGGCAGGGGGCCCGAGGAAGTTTCAGCTGTTTCTCTCCCAAGGTCTCTTCTTGGGAAGCCCAGTCATTCAGGGAAAAGAAAGAGGCCTTATGACTGGGTCCGGGGATGCAACTGGTTCCCCCCAAAATCTTAGGGAACACTTTACAACACACACACACACACACACACACACGCACACCTACCTCGATTCCCAGGGAGGCAGTTTTCCCCAGGCCCAACTCCTTCTCAAACAACAAAAGCATTTGTCTTTTAGGAGCAGCTATCAATGGTGCCATAGCAGGCTCAAGGCCAGTGGAGCAGGGCCAGCACTGTGGGACCTGCACCATGCACTCCAGGTTCCTTCTTTCTGGAAGAAAACAGAAGTTCTTGTCTGATTATATCATTTGTGCTCATCATTGTAGAATAGTGTATATATGCGATTGGACAATTAAGTTTACGAACTCACCCTAGAAAAGTGCTACATACCTCATTGCTGAATATCACTACGGCCAGCTTCGAAGTACTCCCCTTGGGAAGCTATGCACTAGCACCAGCGCCCAGTCCACCCTTCAAAGCAATTTTGGAACTCTTTTTCTGGAATGGCCATCAGAGCTGTCATCGTATTACCCTTGATGTCCTGAATGTCATCCAAATGTCTTCCTGGGCCGGCCAAATGGCTCAGTTGGTTAAGAGGTCGCTCAAGAGTTTGAGCTCTGAGCAACCGCGGTTCGATTCCCAGCCCAAGCTGAGCAGCCGCTGAGCAGCCAACAGGTGGCAGGATGGCTCAGCTTAAAAACAACAACAACAACAACAACAACAACAAAACCCAGATGTCTTCCTTTCAATATTTCCTTTATCTTTGGGGGAAGAAAGAAGTCATTGCGGGTCAGATCAGGTGAGTAGGGAGGGTGTTCCAATACAGTGATTTGTTGACTGGCTAAAAACTCCCTCACAGACAGGGCCATGTGAGCTGGTGCATTGTCATGAATTGTTGGCGAAAAGTTTAGGTTGTAACTTTTTCAGCCTTTCAGCACTTCCAAATAGTAAACTTGGTTAAGTGTTTGTCCAGTTGGTACAAATTCTTAATGAATAATCCCTCTCATATCAAAAAGGTTAGCAACATCTTTGCGACAAGTTCACGAACTCAATTGTCAGACCCCCGTATATGCTATATAGAGAGTATCCTATATATAATATGTAAAATGTGTGTGTGTGAAAATGAAAACCTCAAGCACTAACTACCTTTCATATTTTAGTGTGTTTTCCTCACCTTTTTTCATCTTGTTCTTCTGGTAAGCTCATTCTCCCACTGGTTAAACAGGCTTAACTCAAGCACTCCTGAGCTCTAAATTTAAGACAACACATAAAGGGTCCTTAACAGCAAATCATTTCTGTCACCAGTTGGTTTATTTGTCTCTCCCACTGAAAGAAACTCAGTGAAGTTCGTTATGGTTTTTACAGTTGCACAATATAATTCCTTAGACAATGTAGCATTAAAAAATGTTTTAAAGGCCATTGGGTTGTTTTGGACATCTCTGGTTTGTGGAACAGAACAAAGCCTTGCTTTTCTAAGTCTTTCTCTCAGGATATGAGCCCAACTCTGTCCGTGGCTGACCCATCATTGCAGCTACAGGAAGAGAGCCACGGGGCTGTCACTTTGAGCAGGACAAGCTCTCCCAAGGGAACTGCAGGGACGGGGTGTGGCCTTTGCAGCTGGATGACTACCGGCCAAAGGGAGCAAGCCCATCCTCACCACTTGCCGAGCCACCGGCTTTGTCACACATGACAGTGTATACTTTCGTGATGGGAGTTCACACATTAAAAACAAACAACGAGCCTGGCGAAAGGCACAATGTTTGGGATTGTGACGTTTCTCCTGAAAACCCCCGCGCGGCTGCTCCAGTCCCTTTGGAATTCGAAGCTGCAGAGAGAACCCTGTGGGCAGCTGGGTGATGGTCCCCGCGTGGTGGGGAGCTGGAGCGTTTTCTGTCTGGATACTTGATACTTCGCAGGTTTCTTCATGATGTGTGTCCATGGGATCCCTCTGTCCTGATTCTGCTTGGGCAGCAGGGAAAGCCTTCAAGAATGCCCTCAGCTGCGACTCGCATGTGGTAACTGTGTCGGCTGTTCAGCGACCCTCCCTGGTGATCTAACTTCCAGCTCCCATCACCTGCCTGATCTCAGCTCCTCCTGTCGGCTCCCACTGTCTCACCTCTTAGACTTTTCTGCATGTATTAAGTGGCTTGTGAAGCGTTTTTCCCACAGCGCTCTGTCAGTGGCTTTGGGTTTTTACCACCTCCCCTGCGGACCATGTTTCTCTGTTCTAGCTTTGGTTTCCTGACAATCCTTATTTCCTCCGTGTCTCCTGTCAGGTGCCTATGTCACTGCCTTCTTGGTCCTCAAGGCTGTGTTTCTATTTCTCGTGGTTTTCTGTGTCTTGCCGAGAAGGTCAGTTTTCTGAATTTATCTTCTGGTTCCTGGGGTTTATTATTGCCAGAGACTGCTTTTCCTTTGAATCTTACAAATAACCCTTTCCCTCTTATTCCTTAACACTTGGCTCCACGTTACTTTCTCTCCCCACTTACTCCTCTTGAATGGGGCTGTCTCCCCAGCCTGCCCGTACTGGCCCTCCAAACCGGGCTGGGGTGGACGCCCTCTCACACCTGCATGGTGAGACTGATGGGACGCAGGGTCTGCATTACTGGGAAACCAGTCCTCAGCTCATGGTGGGGGCTCGACAGGCCCCAGTGAGTGACGGGGTTCGCAAAACTGGAATGCAGCTCGCATGTGTGTCAAAGGCAGGACAGGGGCCGCGTGGCATGGAGTATTTTAACAGCACCAGCCACATGTTGACCATTCACATTTACTAAAATGCAAGCACCACAGACGCTGGCGTGGCCCTTCTTTAGTCAGGCAGGCACCTGCAGACTCGAATAGTCAATTGTCTTGAAGATAGTAGAGGAAGGCTTCCCTGTGGTAATTGTGTGTAAAATGAAACCTGAAGAATAGCGTGAGCTCTTCCGAGGGAAGGAGTGAGGGTGAAGGGAGCAGGGCCGGCATTCTAGGCTTAAAATGACTCAAGAAATCATGCCTGGGACTCGAGTCAACCATTAGCTAGTGACTTTACCTACAATACTGCTGAACCTTTTCTTTCTCCTTTCTCTATACCTTCACCTAATTCTTGGAAAATGCTATTTTGGCACTAAGTGAAATATGAAGTCTCAAATCAATTCTCCTGTAGAAAAGAATGTTGGCGATGAATGCAGGCTGCAGAAGTGCCTTTGTACATACTTATGCTGGACCAGCTCTAATTTCCTCAGTTACTATTTAGCAGGAAAGGTCAGCATTATGTCCAAAATCATGACTGTTAGATAGCAATGTGGTCACTGCTATAAAATGATTGGCACAGCCAGCTAGGAGCTCAGAGATCAGAGGTCTGGCACTTGCCCTAGAGAAGCAGAGATAGCCTGAGGGTGTGGGGCCCTGGGGATGGGCAGGGTTTCAGGCCCAGGAGTGGAAGGGAGATGGCCCCCTATGTGGAAGAGCCAGCAATAAGCAGTAAAGAAGCAGTTCGGCCGGACTCGAACTTGAGGACATGCAGAGGCCATGGAGGCAGGAGGGCAGGGTGCAGTGAGTGGGCTCCCACGTGCCTGATCCTGGAGCAAAGACCAGCGCAGCCACTAAGAGAGCTGACTTCTAATCACACCAGAAACTCAGAAAATACCATCACCTATTTAATAAGAGCACGTGGGATGTTAAGACACGAGGGCCAACCGAAGCAGGAAATGTTATGGTGAGACAGACGTGCTGAGTGTGATGTGGGCAGATGGACAGGGAGGGTGGAGATCAGACCGGCAGGTATGAGGTGCGGCACTGAGCAGACTTTCTGAAATGCATGGGAGTCCAGTGCCTTCGGACTAGCTAGGAGGAACTCTAGAAGAGGTCTGCCATTTGTCCTAGAAGCTAGTGGAGCACTGTCAGAGCATCCCTGCAGAACTCCCCATGCGCACTGCAGACAAAGACAAAAAGGAACAAAGGAGCACAAGAGCAGGTCACACTGTAAGGACATTTGGGGACAGCTAACCTGGGGGCAGAGGAAGCAGCAAAGGCAAAGGAGGAGCCAGCAGAAACCTGCCCCAGGACTGGGGGGAGCAGGCTGCACGTGGGGGCGGGGGGACCTGGAGAGTGACAGACGTGCCTGAGGGAGGGGGAGGGGGAGGGCCCGCCCCTCCCATGGGTGAGTTGCAGAGGCAGCGGGGAGGAGCTAAGGTCAGGTACCTACAGATCAAGTACCAGACTGATAGTAAAAATGGGACAAAGGCGACGGTTAGCACATCTGTGAGAAAAGATTCTCCACAATGGTTCCCACCAGGGACTTCTGCTGCTGGAAAGCACCCCGAGGAGGAAAGCCCATTTGGGGATGGGGATTAGCACCTACAGCCTGACTCACACAGCTTCCAGGGGACACACAACCTGTCCCAGCCCAGGTCACAAGAAAGGGGCACTGCCATTCATGACGAGGCTTATTCTATGCAAAGACTGGTGCCTGCCTTATCATCCCGACAGCAGCTGCCTGCAAGGGGGTGGCACCCCTCTCACTCTCAGGCAGCCCAGGCTGCAGGGGGCATGAAAAGGGAAGTGGCGACTGGACCTCGGATTTGTCTCCTTTTACGCTCTTCTCTTTCCCACCAGACTCGGGGAACTATATGGCAAAGTGGAAACAAATGCATTTTCTCCCTCTCACCCACATTCGTCCAACTATTTATAAAAGGAACCTGGTGTGTGGGTGTGTATGTTTGGGGAGGGGGAACAGCTCGGCTTAAATACTTTTGAAGTCTGGACAAGTCTTCAATAATATAAAGGATAACAGCAAAGTAGGAGCCGGAGAAGGAAAATCCCTTAGAAACAATGCAGCCGGAGATGCTGGTAAGCAGAGGGGCAAACGCCAGGCTGCGCTTCGTTCGGCTCAGGACGGTATCCTAACCAAGTTTCCAAGGGGCCTGTGAAAATATGAGCACTCGCCCCTTTAAAGTCGTCCATCATAAAATGTAGATCAGAGCGGTAAAGAAGTTTCCCAGGGTCACGCAGCTAGGGGGACACTAGAATTCCAAGTTATGCTCGTGGACGCCTGGCTCGTTACACGGTCACCAGCTTGTGAAACTTTCAGGAGCCACCAGTGGCCTCAGAGGCTGCTTTTAAAAAGACGGCACCACCATTACAGCGACTACGTTTCAGTGCTGGAGGGTTTCGGGCACGCAAAGGAGAACCTGGGAATTCTGTGGGAATTTTGTGTAGTGTTGTCTGCTGGGGTTTGAATGTGGGGTATATGTACATGCTCGTGTATTTCTCAGGTTTGGGGATAAATAGAACGGAGTTAAAATTTTAAAACCTAATTAAAACTTAAAGGTGTGGGGTTTTGTTATATTTTACAGCAGGAAATAACGTGAAGCATCTCTGGCCGCTGGCTAGAGGACAGCATCAAAGACCTGAAAATGAGAAAGTCACCGGGCACCTTCAGCCCGAGTTTCTTTCCCAATTTATAATGTGGATAAGTTGGTTCCTGCAAAGTCAGTGAGGGTTAATGAGATGTCGTGAATCAGCTGTTTTGTTTCACACTGCGGTGGGCAAGGTCCCCCGAAAATTGAGGGGCTCCCGCCCAGCACAGGGCTGTGACGCGTCACTCGAGTCTTTTGAAAAAGCATGCCCTCCAGTTAACAGACTTGAGAACTCTGAGATCCTCTGTATTATAGCGAGTTGAGCGACAGCATTATAAAAAGCGTGCTCTTGGAAACACCTTTCATTAGAAAAAAAGTACAAGTATATCAAATGATTGAGCACTTGGCAATCTGCCGTACCCCTTGGCTTACAAAACTAGACCCAATCTAGAACGTTCTTTACAAGCTTGTGTCTTTCCTATCCGCTTGCTCGTACCTGAGCATCTCGCCGCCTTCGTGTGCTCTGAACACAGCAGTCAGCCTCCCAGCCCCAGCCTTAGAAAGCCGGGGAATTAACTGTAAGACAATGATAGCCCTCAAGTTCACTACCAGGAAAGCTACAGCACACGTCACGAAACGGAAGGGCTCCCAGGCCAAATGAAGCTGCTCCAATCGCAGGGGTCAGTGAATCCACTAGAAACACACCCTGAGAAGCAAAGGGAAAGAAATGGGCATGTCACCTCACGTGGACAGAAGGCCCTCCTACCTGAACCCAGGTCCCCAGTGTCCACTCACCTGGCTGTCTTTGCTGCCTCGCCTTCTTGGCGATGGTGGGGTGATGAGGCAGAGCTGAGGCTGAGCAAATGGGCTCAGCAGAAGCTCAGAGAATACATAGTATATTTACTATTATATATAATAGTATATATACAGACCCCCACGACCGTGACCCAGAGTCGGCCGGAGAAACTCAGGGCAGTCCTGTTTCATCTGTGCCCCCACCCCACTCTTCTCCACCCCCAGATTACTTTGAAGTGAACCCCGACATCAGAGCTTTTCATCCATAAAAGAAATATTGTCCTAAAAAGACAGAGTCCTAAAAGATAGGACTCTTTCTTGGTTAAGCCTAACCACAATACTGTTATAACACCTAAAAATAATTAGCAAGAAGTCTTAATGTCATCAAAACCTATTCAGTGTCCACATTTCCATGAGTCTCATAAATGCCTGAGAAAATCCATACACGTATCTTTTGATGCCCACGTGCCCGTATCCTTCAGGTGGGTCGTAGCCTAGAAACAGAATTCCTGGGTCACGTCCATCTTCAGTTTCATGGTTTTAAATTGCATTTTCCCAATTACTAAGGATTTCAAGTATCCCATTGAATCTTTTTTTAATTCAGTTATAAGAATTCTTTTAAAATGCTGGTACTAATCATTTGTTGATTTTATAAATAGTGAAACATGTGACTAGTCTTCATGTCTTTGATGATGTCCTTTTGTGAACAGAAATTCTCATCTTTAATGTGGTCAAATTTATCACACTTTTCATTTTATGCTTTTTGTGTCTTTAAGAGAACAATTTCTACCTCCAGTATAAGATAGTCATCCGTATTCTTAAAGTTGTATGGTTACGTTGCCTTACTTTTGGGTCATTCATCCTTGTAGAATGCATTTCTGTACATAAAAGGAGACCCACACGGTTAGTCCAATATCGCCTTACTGTCTTATCCTCCTAGAATGGAGAAAGGGGAAAAACTATATATGAACTCAAAGCAGGGTGCCATGGGGACATGCCATCCACCATCTCTTAGAACTAATTCTTGGCCATTTGCTCTTATTCACCAAGGAGTTAGGAAACAATTAAATTCCCTGTCCTCCTGCCATTATCTTGGGAACCCCCGTCCCTTCCGGGTGCTGACCCATCTAATTCTCCAGCCACGAGTGACTTTCACCCCCACTCCAGCAGGGCAGCTCTGACTCAGAAACCTTAGGCTCCGTGTCCTGCTCTGAGCCCATCCTGCTATCCTCCGGCAGCGCCGGCTTTTGCTCTGCCCCAAGTAGTTCTTTGATTTCCTGGAGGATTACGGCCTCTAACCCTCAGCGAAGAGGAAGGATGGGCGCCGGCCACAGCACGGTGTGTCTGCACTGCTGCTCCAGGGTCCGTGGTGCTGTGGCCGTCCCAGCAGGATCATGGCCTCCCCTCCCCATGTTCTGGAAGATTCCCAGAGAAAAGACACTTCTCTTAAAAATTGTATTAAATTATTTTTTCTACACATAAACTCTTAAAATGATGTTAATACCAATGTACTTTTTCCTGCAAATATAAATTTTTTTTCCGCTTTGTTGAACTTCCCGGTATTAACCTTTGTTTGGATCACAGACCTCCTTAAAAATCAAATTTAAAAAAAAACAACACCCTATGAATCCTCTTTCCTAGAAAAATCATATGTATATAATCATATCCAACATATTATAAGGGGTTCACAGCCCCTCACGCTTATAACGCTTACCTGAAGTGCCGCGGTCTCCTGTAAGTTTGCCAACGGATCTTTCCATTCAGTGTCTCTTGCACTGTGTCCCTGGTCAAGTTCTGTTGCTTCACGGCCACACTTCCCAACAGCCCGACCTCCTTTTCTGATCATGTGAGCCCACAGGCCTGCTATATCTCAAACTGGAAATTTTGACTATGGGGGAAATCGTGAAACCATTCTTCAAAATTTTGGAAATACGGTCTATAGATTAGATTAGTGTTTCATATTCAATAATCCTGCTTTGGACAATGTTTTGAGAGCCATAGATATTGGCTAAATAAAACAGCATCCATTCTGGCCAAACGAATCATCACAAAAACCAATTATCAGAGAAATGAAACCAAATCGCTATTCACAAGGGTGTGTGTGTGTGTGTGTGTGTGTGTGTGTGTGTGTGTGTGTGTGTAAGAAAAAAATAATCTCTACTGCAATTTGCATGAAAATCCAAACAAACTAAGGAACGGAACGACTCGTGAGTGCACACCTGCTATATGTGTTGGCTTAAAGTTAACATCTATACAGAATCTATAATTAAGTAGAATCAGAGGGCTGACCAGGAAACAGCCTAGAGGACAACTTAGGACAACACCTAGAGGTCAGGTGATCTTGCCATGTCTTAGTTATGGGTCTACACCCGGGTGCCCAAAAGAACAACACCCGTGACACTTTTTAGAGGGCCAAAAGCAGGGGTACCTAGAACGGGGAATAGCTTCCCAGCCGTCAGCAGGCAGTGAGTGTGCACCGACTCTCTAGAGCGTTCTAAAAACCCACCTGCTCTGTACTAAGCTGCATGTTTATAGTAAGACAGCAGGATGCATATGCTCTAAAGCACAAGGTGCCCTAATTACAATATTGGCTCTGCCCATT
Organism: Hipposideros armiger; assembly: GCF_001890085.2. Classification (NCBI taxonomy): domain Eukaryota; kingdom Metazoa; phylum Chordata; class Mammalia; order Chiroptera; family Hipposideridae; genus Hipposideros; species Hipposideros armiger. The sequence continues at coordinate 261,506 of NW_017732103.1, read as the reverse complement.
TCACTCAAGCTGGAAAAGACTCAGAGAAGCAAGGTGGAAGCAGATGAAACACCGACGTAATAAGAGACTGAACCCCAGTGTCTTGTCTCGAAGGCTCTTCCATGCCACGTCAAACGGGACAATGTAAAAACAACCGTCCCACAAATGCGACCGAACGTCATCAGGGGCCAGGCTGCAGGTGGGTTTCCCCGAGTTGGAGGCAGACTCAGCAGGCATAGCCGATGCCCCTCCCTTCTTTAGGAGGTCACTGGGGGTGGATGTAAGGTGCCCGCCATGGCCGACGTGCTCCATCATATACTAGACATTCCTGATGACTGCTACCTGAATGGGTGTCACTCACCTTCACAATAAGCTTGGCATCCAAGGAGCTCCTGCCATGTGCTGGACATCATGGGAGGCACCTTTTCTCCATTAGTGAATTCAGTCCTCGAAAGAACCTCCGAGTAGGCATCCTTGCATCCTGTGCACGTGGAAACCAAGGTCGGGCTAAGCGGGCAGAAAGGGGTTGGCAGGGGTTGAAGCAGGTGTGCCCTGGGAAGCCTAGCGCCACCCTGCCTCGGAGTGAGAAGGGGAGGCGTGGGCCTTACACAGATTTTATAGACGGAAAACTCAACCAGGAGGAGCTGCTGCTTCATCCATTCAGGGACAATTGACTGAGCTCCCGCCGTGGGCCTTGACGGTACCTGCAGCAGGAGGCGCGGTGGTGAACAGGACACCCTGCCCCCTTGCTGGGTTTCCAACATGGGGGAGGGCGTGGGACAGAGGAGTGGGTGGACAAGCCCACCACCCCTCTATATCAACCCACGGACCCACAGTGATGAGTGGAGGAAAATGTTATGATGGGGGGACGAGGGCGGGGGAGCGCCGTGTGGGTCCCACCCGCCCCTGGGAGCGCCCTGAGGGGCTCCCTGGAGAAAGACGTGCCGGGCTAAGGTGGGCAGCAGGAGCCCGCCACGCTACATCCCAGAGATTCAGGTACTCAGCCTTCTTAGTTCTCAAGTCCCTTCACTCTTCCACTGCCAAATTCTTCTCAAAAACTGCAGATTGGGTTTTGTTTTGTTTTGTTTTGGGTTTTTTTTGCAATATTCCTCGTTCTGACATTTTTCTGGACTGCTCACAAGCTGCTCAGGGCCGCTTGGTGTCATCGTTTTCTGACTGAGCCTTTTTTGCTGATGGTGCTGTCCCATTTCAGGCAGCCGAGCGGAGGCTGTGCTCCGGGCTGCGGACCCACTGGCCACGTGCCCTCCGTCCTTCTCCCCTCGGGCTGCGCTCCACGCTGCCCACGTCCGCCTGGCAACACGCATGCGGGCCAGCTTCTGGAAGCAAACGCTCCTTTCATCTTTTTGTTATTGTTCTCCTTGTATTCAGAATGTGATAATCAGTCTTTAAAAGAGAATTTGGTCAAGTTGGACTAGCATCGGTCGCTAAAATGTGTATTTATTTATTCATATTTAAAATATTTCATGATACACTCTTTGGTATCTTAGAAGATTGTACCTTACTGTGAAAATAATACCGTTTAAGCCCCTGTGATACTGTGAGTCCGTCTCATCGGTGACGGCCCACCGAGCGGCAGCTGCGCTGGGAGGGCCATGGTGATGGACCCGAGAGGCAGGACATCAGGCCGCAGGAAAAACGGCGCCGTCGGGTTTCGTTTCGTTTTTCAGTGAGACATAGGATTATAGTTTTAGTTCTCCAAACCCAAAACTAACCTCTGTCCTCTAATCACCACGTCAAGGCCCCGAATGGAACTGCGGCGCAGCTTCAGCTGCAACGCTAATGGTGGCCACGGCTTCCCAGCGGCCACGGCTTCCCAGCGGCCCTGCCATCACATGCGCCAGGACTGTCCCTGTGCCGGCTGCTGTCGGCAGAAGGGAAGGCTCCAAATAGCCAGGTCCCCAGCCAGCCCCTCGCCCACGCCTCCAGATCTAAGACGAGCCACCCTGTGAGCTTCCAGACCCCACAGCACTGCCCAGACCTCCGGCGTGGCCCTCGCCGTCCACATCTGCAAATGGGCCATTGTCTCCAGTAGGCTGAGTGGGTAGCAGCAGACAGAGGAAAGCAAACACAGGAGCCGCTGCCGGGCGCAGCACTCCTCCAACACACAGGCTTAGTCAGAAGGCCCTCAATAGCTTCCTTGCTGGAAGCCTTTTGCTCGGGTCCATCTTGAAGGACGCAAAGGCGACCACAGTGAAGGGAGTATTCCCAGACCCCAACGCCGAGTGCAACCCTGTGTGGGCGAATTACGTGGATTTTGGATGAAGCGTGTGGAGTCCACCCACTACGACAGCCTGTGAAACTACACTTTCCTTTCGCTCCTTCGGAGTATTAAAAATACAACCAGGCATAAAATGGGCCTAAACCCAGACAGTTGGGGGTGAAGTGGGGTCTGGGAGTGTCCATGGCTGACGGGATGCCTCCTGGATGGGCCGAGGACGCCGATCTCCTCCCGGCTGCTCACCTGCCCGTGTGAGCCTGTTTTCTGACCTGGCATAGGTGAGGAGATCACTGAAGTACTCAGAGGGCTGTGAGAAGGATAAAGTGACATGCTCGTCCACGGAGAAGCGTGCACCGTGCCTAGAACAGGGTCAGCACTTGTTGGCTGCCACTTCTCTGTCAGTGCTAGTGATGGAGACATTGGTCACCGTGCTGTCTCCTCCCATCGCCCGCACCCAGGGCTGCCCTGGGACAATGGGGACAGAGGTGGGAGACTGCCTCTTGTAGGGAACTCCATTCAGGCCTGTGCCAGCCTTGGAGACTGGGGACCTGTGGGTTACCCTTGGGTCAAATATGGGTCCCACAGTGACAGCGCAAGGATGTCCCCCTGCATATAACACCTGCAGTGATGGTTGCAGGCCCCACCCGCTCTCATCTTCTCTCAGCACAGCTCTGTGAGAACACGGAGTAATGACGGTCATCTCTGGTTTATTTTTGAGGACAAGACTCTAGAGCCAGTGAAATAACTGCACAGTGTCACCGCTACCAAGGAGACTTCATCCTTCCTGGGGAGGGCAGAACAGCTGAAGTAAAGCACAGGAGAGACCTGAGGGCGAGCCCCCAGCATGGCCCTGGGGGGCTGGCAGCCAGGCGGGGTACCAGGAGGCAGAGGAGAGGTAATAGGCAGCCCAGCACGGGCCCCTTCCTGCTGGGCTGACACAGGTGCCCAGGGCCCTGCCATTTGTCTCTGTCCACACGGAACAGCAAACAACGAGACAGAAACAAACACAGCCTTTTACCAGCTCCCGGGGAGCAGCTGTTTGACAAATTGCTTTTCTGGGAAAAGCACTCAGGCCTATGGGAGTATACACAATAATCAGAAGACGCGGTGCCTGCCTTTGAGGCACTCAAAGAGTGCAAACAGCAAAAGAATGCAGCTCAAGGAAGGGCCGTGTCAGCCCCAGCTGAGGCAGGAGCCAGTGAGTGAAGGCGACAGGTCCTGGAAGGCTTCCTGGAGGAGGGGGAGTCATGGACAAGATGGAAAGTTCAAGGGCGCGGGTCAAACCCAGCCTCAGAGGAGGAGACTCACCAGCCACCCGGATGGGAGTGGAGTGGGGAAAGGGCACTCACAAATATTTTCACCAGAATAGTAGACAAAATGCAGCTTGGTGGGCATGGACGCCCTCTGAAGGTGCATTTAATGCCACGAGCGGTTTCACGTGTGGCTGATCCTGGCCTTGGGCTGAGCAGTGGGGAGAAGCATTGTCCTGCTGGCCAGCTCTGGACGTGCAGGACGGAGCGGGACCAGCTGCCGAGCGGCTGCCACGGCAGGGCCTCCCTTACTGGAGCCCGCGGCCAGCCGCCGGGCGATGGCCAGGGGTGCCAGCACCTCCCCTGCGCTGGGGCCTCGGGCTCACGTGCGCCTGGTGTGTTGCCAGGCACCTTCGGTGGGTGCTCAGTGAGCATGTTGTCACCGTCCCCTCCATTTGGCCCAGGAACCGAGCCCCTGGCTGCTGCGACGACTTCCTGCACGTGTCGAGGCTCTGCCCAATATCAGCAAAAACAAACAGACTTCCCTGAACTGTGCTCGCAGTTTGGCTGCAAACACGTCAACTTTTCCAAAGACATTTTTTCCCAAATGGGTTCTCCTTAGTCATCTGTGTGTCCAAGCATCCTAAGTCTTTACATCGCTACGTACACACTGTAAGAAAATGTGATGTAATGCAAGTTAAAGGAAAAACAAACAGGGCTTTTGAAAGATTGGTCTTTCACCTTTTTGAATTTAAGACGTGAGGGTTTTTTTAGCTATAAAAGTGAGTAGGATGTCTCCTAAGCGCGTACATTAAATATTATAAAGTGCTCCAAGCAGCTAAGGGACCTACACATCTCAGAGTCATTTGGGGGTCACCCTTGGGTGGGCCTTTGGGGTGTCACCCTTGGATGGGCCTTTGGGGTGTCACCCTTGGATGGGCCAGCCGCATGGCTTCCACCCTCCATTCCGTGTGTGTACAGGAATCATGGATCAGCAGATGGAAGAGAGACGCTGGCCATTTGCGTTTCCTCCAGTCCTGTGGGGCTTCCGTGATTACTTGGATTAGTTTAATCCAAATAAAGAGAATATTTTGAAGACATTCAGACAATTTCTGATCAGGACAGCCAGCCAGAGGAGACTGCCACAGGCATGCGGGATCAGGGGTGACATGGGGATGGGATCAGGGGCGAATGGGGACAGGATCAGGGGTGACATGGGGACGGGATCAGGGGTGACATGGGACTCTTCAGAGCAGGAGCTGTGTGCGTTTCCGAGGCCAGGCTACACTTTTCCTGGGCATTGCCATTTCCCCCAACCCCTGGACCTGATGAAAGGAGGATAGAAAATTACCTACGCCCCTAGATTGCAACAACAAAGGCTGGGCTTGTCTTCAATCAGAACCGCAGGGCTGCCTGATTCAAATGCTAATGGCCAGGGCCAGAATTGGCCACTAAAAGAGGAGACACTTTTCCCTGCAAATGATCAGAAAGCCACTCCTGTGCTGCAGGAGGTGGTCTGGTCTGGGGTGCAGTGTACCCTAAAGGAGAGAAGAGGTCTTCAACTGGAACAAGGCCCTGACCCTAACACTGTGGTCTCTTCGGAGACGCCCCACACCCCTGTCACGGGCTTCCGAACAGACCTGGTGCAATTTCTGAATTCTTTGTTAGAAAAGCCCCAATTTTAGTGGGTTGTCACCATCTTAATTCACCCCAGCTCCGAGGTGGCCTCGCTTCCTTGGGCTCTAAAGAGAGGAAGCAGCTTCTCAGCCCAGACCGCCATGTCCCCTAGTCCCCCAACCAGCACCACGCGTCCCCCCTACTCTGCTTGCTCGGGGAGCTGGAGACACCGGTCCAGGGGCCAGAAGATCCAAGTTCAAGTCCCACCGCTCAGGGCGTGGCCTTGGTCCAGGTTCTGGGCTCAGGCTGGTGTCCCGTGGACACTGTGTACCTGTCGGGTCTTAGGAGCGAGGGAGGCGTAACCCCTCACACGGGTGAGGGGAAGCCTACACAGCACAGTCCCAGGGGATCTCAAGTCAGCCCCAGAAGCGGGCTGTACGTCCACCACGCGCCTGACCCCGACTGGGGTGGCTCACATGGCCAGAGGAGCCCAAGGCCCCTCTCTGTGGCAGCACCTACCTGCCTGGGAACATCACACAGGGTGCTGGGTGCTGGGCACAGCCGGGGCCCAGGAAGGTGCTGGTTAGAACGCAGAGCCTCGGCTGGCCTGCCTTTACGATGGAGGACGCAGGACTTTGGGAAACTTGTCTTCAGGCCCTACGCCTGCCTTTTGCATGGTGACAGCACATGACTTCTTAATATTGGCTTCTGTGGCCGCCTCATCCAGCCATCATGCCGTCATGCCCGTTTTGGACTCTGCACCCACCAGTGCCCAGCGTGTGGCCCACTGCTCAGCGAGTGGCACCCGCTCACCTGTCCCCACTCCCCATGCTTCCTTTCTGCCCGCGGATGTGTGTCTGTAGGACCAAGGCTGCTTTTATGTTTGTAGGGGTTAGCCGCTCCAAGTGCCCAATCCCGAGGGAGTTGTCCTAGAATCCTCCAAGGCAATGACTCTCTCTCCCCACAGTCGCTGAGAGGCTCAAAGGACAGCTTACTTTTTAGGTTTACACTCTGCCATCTCTTTCTTATTGATTAGACTTAGATGATGCTTCTCTGGCTGGGAAAGAGTTTTGAAACCATGTTGCAGAATGGCACTTCTGTCCCACACCCGTGAGTGTGACTGTGCAAAGACACATTTCAAATAAGCATCGTGGACGTTCTAGAAGGAGGTCACCCCCAGGGGAATGCCACGTGAGTGCGGGAAGTGGCACGTGTCTGGTGGAAGCCACTGAGATTTATTTCACTCCAGGCGTCCTTCTCAGCATACACAGGTCATCTTGTTCTGAAAGAACCATTTTGTTTTTACTTTTATCCTTTATGTTCGTGTGCTACCTCTGCAGCTAGAAAGAAGGTAGAGCTGTCCAGGCTGGGGGCCTGTCTCTCTCTCAGGCACAGATCAGTGTGTCACAGGTGGCAGGTGACACTGTGTTGTTTCCAGGACGAGTAGATGGCACACGGAGCCCTGCTCTGCCTGCTTCGCATGTACAGTGCTCTGGGTGCGTGTCACAGATGCTGACTGTGCCATGAGGACTGACACTGCCTTGTCTCCCAGCGAGAATTCGTCCACAGGTGAGGCGGAGGCAGCTGGAGAACAGGAGCGTCTGACAGGGAGACCGGTCCCCGGGCCAAGACTCGTGAAAACAAATGAGGTTATTTAGCACAGCAGACGTAAGGGTGGTGTCAAGCACAGTATTTGAGATGACATTTTAAAACTCTAAAAATAGTACCTAATTTATACCACTGTAAGAAAATGAGGAGAGATTATTAAAAAACAAGCAACAAAACCAACAAACAACAACAACAACAAAAACTAGAAATAGCTTGAAAATGAAAGTCAAACCCAACTGAATCCCTAGTGACAGACTATCAGGTTAGGGGCATTTTAAACAGACAAAACTAAACCAAGAAACAGTAGGAATATGAAGTGGAGGAGTGGAAGGAAGGGAGAAACGGGTGTGAGGCAGCGACTGGCCAAGTCCCCAGGGCCTTTGGAGAGGAAGTGATTCCAGACAAGTCAGACGCGCTCTCATGGGGTGCCCACCCCCGACCAGGGGGCCACTGTGAGCACCAACCATCCTTCAATTTCATGTCGGCCAAATATCGCCGGGCACCAACATTCACAGGCGTGTCCACTGATTCAGGGTTCCCCACATTTGCCTGGTTGTAGCGTCACAGGAATTATCTGAGGAGCTTGAAAACAGTACAGATTCCTGGGCCCCAACACACGCCAGCCAACTCAGGGTCTTAGCGCACAGGCCTCAAGAAATCACACGTTTTTACCAGGTGCCCCGGTGACTGTTAGGACCCAGCACAGTTGGGGACACTGGTACAGCCGAGGATGGCTCAGGAAGAGAAACCAGAAACCAAGAGAGAGGCTGGTCTTCCTTCGAGCAGCCCCCCGATATGCGTACAGCTTGACATTGTATTCATTGCTCAAAGAATCAGACGGAAAACTCAACCATGAGAGTCACTGTACAAATGAAAGGCCTTAGTAAGCGTGTGTTCCCGGTTTAGCCACCCCGCGTGGGTGGAGGCTGGAACCTGGTCCCTAAGTTTCTGGACAGGTGTGTTCACCGAGTTTTACCATCAGAATGAGTTGATGAGATCACCTCGCCCAACTCCCCCATTTGACAGGCAAGAGACTTATCCGTGTGCCAGGTGAGTCTGTGCATCCATGCACACACGAGTCCATACTTATGGGCACGTGTCTCTTCCCTTTCCTGAATTGGGGGAATTCTGGGGCCCACTCCCTGACTCTGTAGCTGTAAATAAGTTAAACAGAGTCCAATCCTGGAGTTCACAATCCGGTGGCAAGAAGTCCTTGGACAAGAGTTTGTTCATTAAATTCCATGTGTTTCAAAAATTCCCGTGCACCCTAAGAAGCTCAAATGTTGCTCAGGTTATACTGACATCATCTTGACATGTTTGGGGGACATAAAGCCAGAATATCTGATTTGTGGCTGGCCCTTCAGGTTGCTAAAGAGAACCGCCAGGTGGGGACATGTGTGGGACAAGGACCTTCGCCTGGGCCGCTCAGCCAGGCTTCCTGGCTGCTCTCCTGGTAGGAGCATTTGTCTGCACCCTGCCTTTTCTTCTCTGAGATTGCTTTGTCTGAATTTCACTTTGAACCCCCAACACCTTGGGACGTCTCCCACGCTGAAGACAGCTGGACTCCACCTGGGCCGCGCCGTGGACGGAGGTGGGCGAGGAAGACCCAGCAGAGAGCGATAAGAACACCCATGCGGCTCACCGTCTCCGCCCTCCTCCGGGTGGCTTCTCTGTAGTTTGGGGCTGTTCACACGCTTCCCTCCGTGCTGGAGGCCGGGAAGGAAGGCCTTTGCAGGGACAGGCCAGACCCCTTTCCACAAATACCCTTGACCGCGGTTCCCAGGTGCCGTCAGCCACGCTGTGCTCCTCCAACGCCCACTAGCACTACAAAGTGGGGAGCTTGTCTGGTCCTTTAGTGCCTGGACAGGGGCAAGGTCCCCGCCACAACTGAAGGCACAGGTTCCCAGCGCAGCACCGTGTGACCCAGACCCAAATTTCACTGAGGCTTCCCGCCCCTGATGTTAAGCCCTGTACACGTTGTCCCTCGTGGTTTAGGCTCTCTGATGTGAGGGTGAGGGGACCTGGCTTGCTGAATGGTGGTAGCCTGGCGTCTGTCGCAGGATGTCAGCTACTGTGTTTGTCTGGTCTCCTGGTTGAGTACAGTGCATCAATATATAACAATATTGACAATTTCACCCTTACTTATTTCGGTTCCTCTCATTGCTGGTGTTACAGGCTTTGGGAATTTCAATTCTTAGCCTTCTGCCAGATTTGTCCATATGTTTTTTTCTCGAATCTCCTTCTGAGGAGACATTCAGCAGCGAGTCCAGCTCTGTCACTCACTCCTGTGGGGCGGGGACCTGTGGGTTGGGGAGCGCCCCGGCCTTCTGGGTTAAAATCCCAGGGGTGCTTCTTGCCTGCCACTCTGGGAAGTGACCTAACCGGGCGCCTCATTTTGCTGTCACTACTTACTGACCAGGACACCTAACCAGACCGCGAGGACAAGCAGTAAGGCATGTAAAACCTTGGCGCACAGGGGGCCTTGGTACGTGTGGGCGGAGCAACGAGAATCGGCTGTTTCTGCCTTTGCGCTCCCCGAGCAACCTCTTTCGGGAAGGCTGATGGTCTGACCGGGCCACTTCCTCCTCCAGGAGCCTCCTCAGCTCCCCTCAGCCACGTCACCCGGGGCCTTGTTTCTGTTCTCTGCCTGCACCGGGCTTGTCCCCTGCAGGGTCTCTGCTGCCCCCTGGCCTGGCACTCTCCCATCGCAGACCACCACACTGGCTTCTCCTGGTCACTTAAGCCTCACCTCAGTGTCATCTCCGTAGCCATAAGCCACACAGTGAGAGCAGATAAGAAAGACAGGGTGGGAAGCTCTCCATAGAATTTCGTGCAGCAAATTGGAAGCATGAGATTAGACGTTGTTAAACAAGACCGCAGGCCCGAAATGGAGTTGCTTATTCTAAGCTCCACGTCACCAAACCGAGGCTTAATTACAGTTTCTCCCAGAAATGGAATCTTAAACCCGTCAATTAGGCATCGTCTGATCAGCACTAGTGAGGTCATTGGCCCGAGAGACCCCTGTCACCCCCTAAAGGACAGTGACCTCGTAATAACCGACCCACTTTTTCGCCTCATGTAAATTCCTTGACCTGCTCCCTTCTGCCTGTAAAAGTCATTTTGTACAGCTTCTCGGAGCTCCTTTCTATCTGCTGGATATTATGCTGCCCTATTCGTGAACCACGGAATAAAGCCAATAAGATCTCTAAAATTTACTCAGTTGAAATTTTTTTTTCAACGTAGAAACCTGGATGCCGTGAGTAAGAAATAGCAGCAGGGAGGAGGTAGGAACGTGCACACAGGTACATGGGCACACACACCCAGGGGGCGGGTGGCATGTGGGAACGAAAGGGAATGTACATCAGACAAGGGGCCACCCCGCGGGCCCTCCCTCCCTGATAAATTCTCCAGGAGCATGATCACTAGTGCATACTTAGCGTACCTCAGGGTTTTTACCCAAACATGAAGAATTGTCTGTACCTTTCCTCCTAAGTGTACTGGGGCATCCTTATTAATTAGGACATTAGAGTAAAGACTAGCTTGGAGTGAGTACACGTGCAAAGTGAATCTTATGATCTGCACTTAGTAAAATTAAAGGTGCGTTGATCTATTCCATTAAAAAGCACTTAAACACTGCAAATTACTTTTTTTGTACCATATGATGCGAGAATAAAACTGAACTTTGAACTAATTTCAGAACTGAAAAAGCTCAGAAATGCAATTTCCATATGCAAAGGAGGAACCCATTTTTAGTTAGAAGTAAGAAGAAACTTGGCAAGAGAACAGAAAACTCAACCAAGATGAAGTCTTCCAGGACGACAAGCAGCGCTCCAAAGTTGAAACTAAGAATGATTTTCGAGACATAAAAACGAGACAGGACCATACCTGGCACCGGTGAGATTTTGAAGGCTTCAGTTGAGAATTATAGCATAGTCCATTCACCCAAAAGCAACAGGGGAACAGCTGACGTTTCAAATACCAAAAGGGAAGTAGAGGGAGACTCACAGGAGAAGAGAGTGGCCGGGTCCCAAAGTTACCGCCTGTGAGGGGAACTGCTTCTGAAGCAAAACGCAATAAAACAGGAGAATTAGCGTAAGCAGGTCATTCTGGCATAGCCCCTCCCCCATCAGTACTAGGATGGTAGTATTGTTACTGAGTATTTCCAGTACCAGTACCAGGAAATGGCAATATTACTACTGAGTATTTCCAGTACCCATACTAGGAAGCGGTAGTATTACTGAGTATTTCCAGTACCCACCACAGGCTCTTCATGGCCATCTTCTTGGTGACCAGGGCAAAGTCACCTCCAGGCCCAGCAAGTGGCAGGGTCCCTCCCGTGGTGGCCGACATTGCTGGCTGCCCACCCTACACCTACCACCCATTTTCTTCCTTGATAACAGGACCCCAGTATTAGACCCCAGCTAGCTCTAACGCCCTTGTGCTCATCTACCCACCGTTCCCAAGACTCGGGACTGAGGACAGTCTGCCAGGCCCTGGTCCCTTCCCTTCAAACGGACCCAACGTCCTGGACCCAAATTTGCGCTCTGCCTAATCTTGGGCTGCGTGTTTTTGCCAGAACGCACCTGGTCTCTCCCACCACAGCAGGTCTAGCCTTCCAGTCCTCCAGGCAAAACGAATTTAAAGTGCTTTAGTTCTAGAGTGTTCCATGACCAGGCTTACGTGGGGCTCCCACGCTACTTCTGCACTTTCAGATCATCAGGAAAATAGACAAGGACCAAGGCTTTTCCCCACGATGAACCACTGATGTCAGGGGGAGGGGATTTCTTTGAAGTCACATGTTTTACTAAAAATTCTTACTAATTTTCATTTTATTCCTTAAAGTACATGTGTTTGCTTCAGTTTCAGAATGATTATTTCTATCCATATCTTTGGATGCAACGATGGCCAGGAAATGCACATTGTCTCACCTAAGGGTACCCTTTTTCCCCTCAGTCTGGGGGTGGGGGTCCCCAGTTAGAAAGCAAAGGCCTTTCTCTGGGTCCTGACGTTTGGTGCTGGGTCTGATCTCCTCAGCAGCCCCATGATGTAGCCACCACCATCCTGTCTCACAGCCGACTAGACAAAGCAGGGGGTGCAGAAGGGAGCTGCAGGAGATGGTGGTTTGAGTGGTGACAGACAGGTCTGCACCAGCCCAGCAATCCTGCCTACAGTTCTGTGACAGCTCAGGCCCCTGAGAAGGACACCCCTTACCTCTTTGACCCAAGCATGACAGAGGGTTCTGAGCAATGACAAATGGCAAAAGTAACCTTGACGGAGCTAGGCTTTTGAGCTCGATGAAAATAAGGATGTGCTTTGAATTCCCAAAGAGCAGACAGTCAGCAGGCGTGATCCCAGCCACTCAAATCTCAGCGCTCTGAACAGGCTATGGGTTTCCTGGCCACGTGCCCTGAATGCGGGACTAGCCCACCTTGGCTGGAAACCACAGCATCCAGTCAGGATGGAAAAACAGGATAGTTTGGGGTCGGCCGAGTGGCGCATTGGTTAAGAACTGGCTTGGGACGCCAGAGGGCCCTGGTTCGGATCCCACATATGAGGGCCAGTGACACTGCCCTCCACAGCTAAGATGCTGAACAACAGCACAACCTGGAGCTGGGCTGCCGTGAGTCGCCGGCGATGGCGTAGGCTGCAGCCCCTGTGGCAGTGGGTTGCCATGGGCTACCGTGTGTGGCCAGCAGCCAGCGTGAGCGGCCCTCAAGCCGCCGTGAGCGGCCGTCCAGAAGCCGGCGACTGATCTGCCTCGCCCGGAAAGAGCGCAATGATGGTGCCAACTTGAGCCAGTGAAGCAACGTCCTCCACAACTAGACTGAAGAACAGAAGGACAGCAACTTGTCTGTTCCCCTTCCCCCAATTCCCCAATTAAAAAAAAAATCTAAAAAAAAAAAACGGGATAGTTTGAAAAGCTTGAATCCTTTGCTTCCATGTTCATAACTCCCCCGCCTCTATTACGCCCATGTAATACCGTATAGTAACCACCAATGTCAGACAAATTTTCACGTTAAGTTTTGACACCTGTTGAGGTGCTATAGTATTGTTTTCTTCTGGCCTTTCCTCCCTCACTCCCTTTCTTTTGACAAGAGCGCCCAACCCCGTGGGGGAACTGCCCTCCTCCCGCACCCCATGTCATTCTGTGATCCTCACCAGCTGAGGTCTGGATGAGGCTGGGCTGCCAGAGGAGAAAACGCTGCCAAAATGCAAAGTGAGGCAGGACTGAAAGGAGAGAATCCTGAAAATGACAAGGCTGCCTGTCACCCACTCGATCCGTGTGCCCATGTGATCCACACTCGTTACTCGCTGTCACCTGCAGTCCAACATCCTGGCTCATAACTACCCAGTGGGTCACATATCTTTTCACACGTACTAAAAATGTGCCAGGACTTTATTTTTAATACTTTACTTAGTTTTATTGAGATATAATGGACATATGACCTTCTATACATTTACAGTACACAGCATAATGATTTGATGTCTGTGCCGTGAAATGATTACCACACTAAATTAGTTACCATCCATCACCCCAGGTAATGATAACTTTTTTTAGTGCCGGGAGTTTAAATCACAAAGGACATCCTGTTGCGTTGAACTGCTTTCATTTGCTAAAATGACTCAGTCCTAGGGAGAAACTTTTCTTGAGGGTGTCCTGTTGGATGATAAACCACAGTCCCTTGTGTCCACTTAATCTCGTCACGTGTCAGAGTGTTTGATTTATGACTTAAAGTTGGTGAAGATGGCACTTTCTGTGAAGATCAGCAATTAAATCACTTCTATGTTTGTTGGGAAAGCTTCCCTGGGAGAAATGTTACTTAGCTAGAGTTTTAGTGTTTTACTCACAGCACCCTCATTTCCTGCTCAGGCACCTCTTTGAGAAAAAAAAAAACAAACTCAGTAAAATCTATAAGCCTCTACTAAGACTGACAAAACTAAAAAGATATAAATCACCACATCAGGAATGAAACAGGGAATATCACCACACATCCTTCAGGCCATCAAAATGGTAGTAAGGGTTATTACACATTTATACTCATAAATATGACAACTGAGAGGAAAGGGACCATTCCTCAAAACCCACAATCTACTCAAACTCAGCTGAGGTGAGAAAAATCACCTTATAACCTTAGAAGTCTTATAACTTTTAAAGAAATTGAATTTAGAAATCTCCTGACCTAGTTGGTTTCAACAAGAGAATTTTATCTAACATTTAAGGAAGAATTAACACAGAATTTTATATAATCTCTTCCCAAAACATAGATGAGGAGGGACTGCTTCCCAACACATTTTGTGAGGCCGGTTTTACCCTAATAACACTAAAAGCAGAGAAAGAAAGAGCACGTACATGCACGCGCACGCACGTACACACACACACACACACACTAACTATTCCATTAAATGTAAACACAAAAATTCTCAACAAAATCTAATCTATCAATACACCACAACTAAGTAGAATTTCCAGATATGCAAGGCTGGTTCAATATTCAAAAGTCAGCCAATGTAAACCACTATCAATAGGCTCCAAAATCAATTAAGGCAGAAAAAGCACGTGTTCAAATCCTATATCCAGTCATATAAAGTCTCAGCAAACTAGGAATAAAGGCGAACTTGCTCAGCCTCATGAAGAGCATCTACAAAAAGCCCACAGCTATCATGCTTATGGCTAAAGACTGAATGTTTTTCCTTTAAGATTGGAAATGAGGCAAGGATGTCTGCTCTCACCTTCCTAAGTCAGCATAATACTGGATGTTTCAGTACAATAAAGTAAGAATATAAAGCCATGCAGATTTGAAGGAAAGAAATAAAACTGTCTTTATTGCAGATTATATGGTTGTCTATGTAGAAAATCTGAAGCAATCTGAAAAAAAAAACCCAAAAACCAAAAAACAAACAAACAAAAAAAACCTCCACAGCTTCCAGAACTAATAAATGAGCCCAGTAATGCTTACAGGATACAAGATAAACACACAAAACTTAATGGAATTTCTATGTTCTAAAGATGAATAAGTGGAAATATAAATTACAAATGAAATACCATTTATAATTGCTCCAAAGAAAACAGAATCTTATGTATAAATCTAACAAAACATGCACAGAATGTGTATACTAAAAATTACAAAATGCTGATTAAAGAAATCAAAGAGGACCTAAATAATTGGAGAGACTTACCATGTTCATGGATTAGAAGATGTCGATTATCCACAAATTGATCCACAGGTTTAATGGAATCTTTATCAAAACCCCAGCAAAATTTCTGTAAACATACACAGGCTTAGTCTAAAAGACCTAGAATAGTCAAAATAATTGAAAAAGAAGAAAATGAGAAGAATCACTCTTCCTTATGTTAAGGCTTACTACATAGCTACAGAAATCAAGGTTATAAGGAATATGATCTCAGTAGGGGGTTAGAAACACAGATGAATGGAACAGGCTAGAGCACCCAGAAACAGACCTGCCAAATGTGTCTACTGAGTTTTGAAAAAAGTGCAAAAGCAGTTCAATAGAGGAGGGATAGCCTTTTTCACAAAGAGCGCTGGGGCAAATGAACAAGGGTATGGGGGAAGAAACCTAGCTATAGACCTAAAACGTTTCACACACAAAAAAAATCAACTCAAAATGGATCACAGGCCGAAATGTAAAATGCAAAACTACAGAACTTCCAGAAGATAACATGGGAAAAAATATTGGTATCCCTGGCTTGGCAAAGAGTTTTTAAGATACTACACTAAAAGCAGCGCCATCCATGAAAGAGGAAAAGGATAAGTTGGACTAAATTAAAATTTTTAAAAACTACTGCTCTGGCGCCGGCCGAGTGGTGCGATGGTTAAGAGCTGGCTTGGGAAGCCAGAGGGCCCCGGTTCGGATCCCACATATGAGGGCCAGTGACACTGCCCTCTACAGCTAAGATGCTGAACAACAGCTCATCCTGGAGCTGGGCTG
>NW_017732103.1:173133-245604 GCF_001890085.2 Hipposideros armiger | reverse complement strand
CTGAAGAACAAAACGACAGCAACTTGTCTGTTCCCCTTCCCCCAATTCCCCAGCACTGTTCCCATCCCCCCAATTCCCCAATAAAAATCTTAAAAATAAATAAATAACTACCGCTCTGTGAAAGACACTGTTAAGAGATTAAAGAGACAAGTCACAGGCTGGGAGAAAATATTTGTGAAAACATAGCTGAGGACTTGTATTGAAAATATACAAGAAAGTCTTTTAAAAACCTTAATAATTAAAAACAATACAATTTAAAAATGAGCCAAAGACCTTAAGAAACACCTCACCAAAGATATACAGGTTGTATTAAGCATATGAACAGATATTCCCCGTCCTATTGACATAGGAAATGCAAATTAAAACAACAGTGAGATGCCAGCACACACCTACGGGAACGGCCAAAATCTGAAACACTGATGCCTCCAACCGATGGCCAGGATTCATGGGCTGCCGGTGGGAGTGCAAAATGGTGCAGCCACTTTGCAAGACAGTTTGGAGGTTTCCTATGAAACTAAACATACTCTCGCCATGTGAATCAGCTATCGTGCTCCCTGGTATTCACCCAAAGGAATTGAAATTTTATGTCCACAGGAAAACCTGCGCATGGGTGTTTATAGTAGCTTTTGTCATAATCGCCAAAACTTGGAAGCAACCAAGATGTCCTTCAGTAAGTGAATGGATAAAGAAACTGTGATTCATTCAGACAATGGAATATTATGCAGAGCTAAAAAGAAATGAGTTGCCAAGCCACAAAAAGACATCGTGGAAACTTACATGCATATGACTAAGTGAGAGAAGTCAATCTGAAAAGGCGTGTGCACGCTGTGGGATTCAAACTACATGACATTCTGGAAAAGGCAAACCTATGGAGACAGTAAAAAGATCAGTGGTTGCCAAGGGTTAGGGAGGAAGGATGAATGAAAAGGTGGAACACGGGAATTTCGAGGCAGTAAAAGTACTCCGTCTGACACTAAAATGGTGGATGCATGACATTCCACATTTGTCAGAACTCACAGAATGAGTGAGCCCTAATGTCAACTGTGGACTTCAGTTAATAATAATAAAATGTGATCATTTTATCTTTATTGTGAGGACCTGGGTTAGGCTTTTCTTTCTAACTGCAAGCCAGCGGCCTAGTAGCCATTTGTTATTACAGAAAAGGTCTGCAGAACTGGGCGGAGAAGAGCCTTCTGGCTGACAGGGGTCGTGTTCTGTCTCAGAGAACATGTGGACTGAGTGAGTGCCCCGTTCAGGGGTCTGACGCTGCCCAACAGGCAGCTGGGTGGGGTTTCCAGTGGGTTGGCAGACTATCAAATAATCACATTAGAGAGATGGCTCTGCCGGTGATGTGGAGAAGGGTGTGGGAGGAAAGGCGATGGGAGGTTCTAGATGAGGACCCAGGTAGGGCTGAGTGGTTCCTGACAGCAGAGGGAAGACATGTCCCCACCCCTGCCCCCACCCCCACCCCAGCCCTTCACAGAAAAAGCTTGCAGACCCTGGTAAATATCAAAGTCCTCAATCTTATAACTAACTATTGGTCAAAATAACCAGTGAATCACTTAAACCTTTTTTTCCCTGAAAGTACTTCTCCTGATGGATACAGCTGATGTAAATATGCCCCAGTCCTGGCCCTTTCAAGTTGGCTTCCTTAATCAGGCGGAGGAGATAAGTGGTGTGGAGAGCCCTGAGCGGGAGGGGCGGCAATCGGCTGGCTTCCTGTTGTTCCAGTATTAGCATACCTACTGCAGGATCAAAGGCGCACAGCTCGCCCTGCCGCTCGCCACGGGGGAGAGAAGGTCTAATACAATTAAAAATAAGCTGCAATTTGGTATGATCCGAAACTGTGACAGTTTGTCACCGAGGATTAAGGTTTATGGAGCGTTGTTTTTCTTGGGGAGTGGGGGGGGGGGCGGTTTAGAAGACTGCTGGCCCTGGAGACTCTCCTGTAGAGAGTTGACTGTCTTTGTGTCTGCTAAGGTGCCTTCTCAGACCCACGCATTGCCAATGCAGCTGGCCCAAAGCCGAAGCATTGCATTTGCTAGGTGTCATGATCCCATTGGATTAATTAAAAGGACCGGACAAAAGGAAGTCAACATGTAAGTGCATCTTACGTGTCAGACTCAAGTGGCGTGCATGGCTCACTCTCTTATTCACTCCATCAGTGATTCATCGAGTGTACACAGACCCTGTGCCAGCCACAGTGGGCCTAACGGTGAGGATGAGGGGCAGGATTCCTGTCCCCGCAGAGTCCCCAGGACACCAGGGGAGACGAGCACTAAGCTGATAGCCACAGACGCACGCCTGCTGCTGGAGCTGGGGGAGAGCTCTGGGGACACGGCCTCCACCCTGAGAACCCGGATAAGAGAAGGGGTTGGCATGAGGGAGATGGGGAATGGTCCTCCAGAGCTGAGGCAGCAGCAGCAAGGGAAGAGCCGGTGAGACGGCGGTAACCAGACGGGTGGACGGAGGGAGGACAGCGCAGGGCAGAGCGTGTCCCAGGCTCTGCGCAGAGGTGCTCCGTCCCTTCCTGGAACCGAAAGGCCAATGAGATGGGCGCTGAGGACACAGAGAGCCAGGCCATTCTGGGGCGTGTCCATCCAATCAGTGTTTTGTCACTGTCTCAAGAGCACGGGCAGACACAAATGTTTCACAGGGGAGGCTGACATGATCTAGGTGTGTTTTGAAATCACTGTCCTAATGAAAATGATATAAGAAGGGCCAGAGTGGACGCAGGGAGGCCGTTGGTCCAGATGGCGGGTAACAGTGTGGATGGGGAGACCATGGACCCACCCGAGGGACGTTGGCAGTCGGGATGCTAGCAACAGGTTTGGGGGGTTTAGAGGAGGGGAGAAGAGGGTGGTAATTCCACGGCTTCCAGCTGGCGTAATGGCCCCTTCACATGCCCACGCTGAGCCCTCACAGGACCTATTGTTTCACCCTGGCAGGCACAGGAGTGAGAAAAGCGGCTCCTCCCAGCCCGTGGACGCTGCAGGACTCCACAGGGCTCATCCAGCCCTGCCAGTGACTCTCGCTCCCTGGCGCCATGTCGCCCCCTCTTCATGGGCACCCCAGAACCTCCCTGAGACCCCACTGAACCCACCGACAGAGGAGCCCGTGCCAATGGGCACCCGGGCAGCCACACCAAATGGCAGGCCCTTCCATGTGTGGCTGGCTGGCTCGACTCACCATCAAGCTGATGGTCATTGGGCGCCGTCTGTTTGTTCCCTACTGAAGCCAAGGCTGGTTATAATCCGAGTTTTCTAACTGAGTGAACTATTTATATAATCCCATAAAACAGGACCATGAAAGGGAGTTATTTCTAAAAACACAAAACCACCTCGCTGACTGCTTAGGGAACACATGACAAAGGTAAGTCACCCAGAAAGCCACCAACAAATGCGGGCAGGTGAGACAGCTGTCAGAGTTTGACAAGGGCTCTGCTCTTGGGTTCTGTGCCAGGGATGTTCAAGTAACCACAAGACTGGAAATCTAAAATGTAGGTGACGCATTCAAGTTGTGGATGACGCAAGAAAAGCCACACAAAACCAATCAGCAGACCCACCACAAAGGAAAAGTCTGGGCCCCATCAGAATGTTTTTGAATAAACAAACAATTATATATTTACATTAAATGATCCAAGAATAAACCAACCTTTAATAGAACGAATCTAGATGGTCCTAGAAATTGTAACTATTTGGGCCATGACTCTGTAGGTTCCCTCTACCTAATCAACCAAAATTTATAAGTGCTTTTTACAATGTGAGTCCCACATCCAGAAAAGTAACAGGTGTGGATTTATCCCAGTGATACTTTTAGGTGCTCTCACAGGAATGAACGAAACAGAACAGAAAGCACAGAACAAGACCCAAACACCTCTGGAGATGTAGTGTGGGAGGAAAACGGTGTTCCACATGAGTTGGAAGAGAATGGATTGTTTATCAAATGGTTTTAAGACAAATGACGAAATATTTTGAAAGTATAATGTCAGATCCCTACCTCATAATCAAATAAATGTAGAAAGTGGGATTTTAAAAGTACTACAAAATATAAATCAGTGGTTTATACATTTGGCTGCACGGTGGCATTTCCTGAGGAGCTAGGGAGGTCCCAGGCATCCATAATTTTTTAAGCTCCAATGAGCAGCCAACATGAAGAACCACAATGTAGGTCAATATTCACATGATATTTGGTTTGGGAAGATACACAGCATAAAGGAAAGGATTGAAACATTTAAATTGTCTAAGAATTAAAACTGTCTAAGAATTAAAACTATCTGTTGCTTCCATTAGTTAAAAAATATATCAGCATTAAAAGGTAAATGATAAACTTGTAATTTCTGCAGCTCTGTGACAGGCACAATGTTCATATTCCAATGAAGAGATCGTACAAATCAAAAAGAAATTGGGGCCGGCCGAGTGGCGTGATGGTTAAGAACTGGTTTGGGACGCCAGAGGGCCCCGGTTCGGATCCCACATATGAGGGCCAGTGACACTGCCCTCCACAGCTGAGATGCTGAACAACAGCTCAACCTGGAGCTGGGCTGCCATGAGTCGCCGGTGACGGCGTAGGCTGCAGCCCCTGTGGCAGTGGGTTGCCATGGGCTACCGTGTGTAGCCAGCAGCCAGTGTGAGCAGCCAGCAGCCGCCGTGAGCGGCCGTCCAGAAGCCGGAGACTGGTCTGCCTCGCCCGGGAAGAGCACAATGATGGTGCCAACTTGGGCCAGTGAAGCAACGTCCACAACTAGACTGAAGAACAAAATGACAGCAACTTGTCTGTTCCCCTTCCCCCAATTCCCCAGCACTGTTCCCATCCCCCCAATTCCCCAGTGAAGGAATCTTTAAAAAAAAAAAAGAAATTGGACAAAAATTCACTGGCCGGAGAGGGTCCAAGATGGCAGATTCAAGAAAATAAATAAAGTAAAAAAAAAAAAGGGAAATTGGACTATCCGTCTGTGAGCACATGTGTGCACACCCATGCACATGCAGATGCTGATAAATGACAGTGACAGGTGAACTAGAGATCAATGAAATAATGAAAGTGTCTTCTATCTATCTCACTAGCAATAAAAGAAATGCAAAACCATTTTTTATTTATACTATTGGTTAAGAAGAAGGATTTTTATAGAAACTGCCCAGTGTTGGCTAAGGCACTGAAGGTCAGTGAGAGGGCAATTCAGAGCAGCAAAATCTTGAAGATGTGTCCCAGCTCAGCCATTCCATTTCTGAGCTTGGTCTCATTGCACTCTTATGTCACAATCTGTGCACACAGCCATTCTCCCCAGTGAGGATTAGCAGTCTGTTGGGAAGCTATCCTTGCACCCTCAGCTGACAGCCTCTCATCCCAGGCCCCCTAGCGCCCTCTGCCCAGCTCTGGGAGTCTCCTCTGCATTCGGGAATTGTTCGCTTGCTTGGTCTTCTCTGTCCGGCAGTGGCACCCAGCCCATGAGCGAGATGCTTTGTTCACCTTCACATTCCCAGCCTATCGCACAATCTCTGGCCAACAGCGCGGGCTCATCACAGGTTTCACTACTCAATGGTGCTATGCAGAACTGTTGTTATAAGAAACGTCATCATGACTAATAAACGTCCCACAATAACAGAGGTAAGAAAGCTGTGGCCGGGAGCTCCAGTGTGTCGGCTCCTCTGGCTATAACGTCCAGACGTCCCCACCTGCCAGTGCTGCCCCACAGCACCGTCTGCCGTGATGAAGACCTCCCCGCTCCTCTCGGTCCAATGCAGAGGCCACTGGCCACACACAGCTACTGAGCACTTGAAATGTGGCTGGTGTAACTGGGGAACTAAAGGTTTAATGGCACTCAATCGTATTAAATTTAAATAGTCACACGTGACGAGCAGCCACTGCATTGAACAGGAGAGGTAGGCCTAGGCCAATCGCCTCATTTGTTTTTCCAAAAGGGGAAACTGAGTCCTGGGAAGGTAAGAAATTGGTTTGAAGTCTTAACAATTAAGTAGCGAGAGGCCAAGCACTTCAGTAGCAAGGACCCACGGGTTAGTAGTTTCTAGCCTACTTCCTACCCTCTGAGAAAGGTAAATGATAAGCTGTATCCTTTGAAAGAACTTTATCCTTTTAATACTTTTGGAGAAAAGTAAGAGAATTGTGAGATTCTTTGTTTCCTCTGAATTTTACGCTGGCCTGGCAATAGCCTTTCCTAATGATCCTAATTCTTACTTTAGAACTGAACATCAAAGATGCTAATTTCATCCATTTTGCCTACATTTCATTAAACAGGAAGTTAAGACCCTTGTCAGAATGAAAGAAGTTCCAACTGGAAATCACAAATCTGTCAAACCAGAGGTGTGTGATGTAATTTGAAAGGAATCTCTCATGCTTCTCTCATGGGCGTGGCTCCAACTGGAGGCGCGCAGACCCCAGGATCCGCAAGGTCTCCCGAAGGTCAGGGGCTATCAGATTCATACAGGCATATACACACACACACACACACACACACACACACACACACACACACACACACACATCCCTCCAGGACATTTCATGCTAAAAAAGTGCCAGAACAACTAAAATAGCTCCTGTTTTAAACAAAAGGAGAAAAATACTGAAAGCAAAGTGGAAAGGAAAAGCACTAATTGGAGATGAAAATCGAGGCATGAAAATAAAAGGAGCATGGAAGCTTCAGTTCCCGTCGGTAGCTTCCCTTTAAGGACAAAAGCCAGACAGCCAGTGCAGGCTGGACGCACAGGAAGACGAGGGGTGTGTGTGTGTGTGTGTGTGTGGGGGGTGCCCTCAGGGACGGCCTGCTCCCTTTAACCTTAAACTTGAATCCCAAGAGCTCTCCGCATATACGAGGTGCATATTTCTCCCGCACGTCCCCGGTTCCCGTTGGTGCAACAGTCCCTGCTCATCTGCTCCTCACAGATGGTGTCCCTGAAACATGTAGCGCTGACATTAACGTGCTGAGAAGCACCCACGCAGTCGGCCCCCCAGCGTGGGGAGGAAGTGGACCTTTCCTTGTAAACTTAGCTGATAGTTGCTCTCGACATACCTGAGACACCAATTGAAAAAGGAAAAAGGAAGTGGTCAAAGTCATGCTTTTTTGTAAACTTCAAAGCTTATCTCCTCCTCCCCCTCTTTACATTTTACTGTCTGGTGAGCTGGCTCGTCTGCAGCTGTTGGCAGAGACAGTGTCCGCGGCGTCAAACCTGCCTCCTCGGGGCCCATAAAGTTACCGCAGGGAACCAGCCCGCAGGTGTGGGAGGGAGGCCGCGAGCCCCCCTAATGATTTCCCTCACACCCCCTGCTGAGCTGCTGCAGAGAGCGGGCCGGACTGAGATGGGAGCCTCCCTGTTTGTCACCGTGTCGGGCCAGCTCTTCTCCGCAGCAAGGGCGGTCCCAGCTCCTGACACTGCTCTGAAATTCCCACTGCCCCGCGTGGGCTGGCACGACCAGGCACGTACCCTCCCCAGATATGTCCGTCCACGGTGACTTCCCAGAAGAAACCTCTGTGCAACCCAAGTCCACCAAAACTAAGACCTCTCAAAAAGCAAAGCAGAGAGGAGCCGAATTAACTCAGACATATGATAAGCTAAGTTAAAAAAAAATGTCCTAAACAGCATCAAGTATTACACAAATGTTTCTAAAACCTACAAGACCAGCATCGTTCTCCTCTTAGAACTGGGAGACATAAACAAGCATCATATATGCTTTCAGGATATCAGGCCTCTGTCGGTATTTGACAGTAAGAGTGTTTTACATTTTGCCCCTTTTCTTCTCTTTCAGTGATAGAAGAAATTAATCATTATAGACTACCCGTTGGTCGATTGTAATGAAACTTTGCAGACCACTAGTTCACAATGCCTATGGCTTTGTGACAATATTTTTAAAAATAAGACAAAAAACAATTTATTTAAAGCAATCAAATTGTTCTTGCTGTTTTTGTTTGTTTGTTTGTTTGTTTGTTTTAAGCTGAGCCATCCTGCCACCTGTTGGCAGCTTAGTGGCTGCTCAGCTCGGGCTGGGAATTGAACCGCTGTTGCTCAGAGCTCAAACTCTTGAGTGAGCTCTTAATGTTCTTGCTGTTTTTATTCAGTAGATTGAGAAATACATACACTTCTTCAAAGAAATGGAAAAGTCAGTGTGGCATTTTTGTAAAATGAAGGAGCACCTTAGAGACAGTCCAGAGAGCAAATGCAGTGCCTGCACCACGCATGAGCCCCACTGTGTGCTGAGACGTGAGCACGCCACCACTTTGGGGGGAGAGGGTGGGTAGCAGGGAAAGAAAACATGAAAAAATATATGTAAGAAACAGTCCTGGTTTTGCCCTCAAGGACATTACTTTTAATTGGGGGTACCCAACAAATAGGCAAAAAATGGACTTGAACATATTTTTTTTTAAATCAGCAGCCACAATTTTATCATGTACCCTTAAATTATTTTCACTCTTTAATATTGTGATTGCATTATAATTAATACTGCTATCAGATCAATCGTTTCTGATAAATTGTATATGCTGGGTTTATACTTTAAATTCCACAGAAAACAGGTGGGTTTGGGTTGAGGTGACCCACAGAAACATGAAGGCTGACAGTAAAAAAACCATCATTCAGAACTGAAGTCACCTCTCATTACTGTGGGATTGGATGAAAATAAAATATGCTCTTATTTGGCAAATATTTTCGGAGAACCTACCATATGTCAGGATTTGTCCTAGGATCTTGGTATATAAGCATTAAACATAATAAAGCACGTGGTTTGAATAGATGAATGCAAGATCCCAAAGAAGGTGGTGTTCATACTTCTAGACTTCAAAAGATGTATGACATATTGCAATTCATTTTTCTATAATTTAAGTCCAGAGAGGAGAATCACCGAGGAAACATCCTAGGTCAGAGGTCTGCAAACTCCAGCCTATGGGCCACGTCTGTGGTTTTCACATTTTTTAGAGAGTTGTTGAAAAAGAGAGAAAGGAAAAACAAAAAAGGAAAGAAGGAAGGAAGGAAGGAAGGAAGGAAGGAAGGGAGGAAGGAAGGAAGGAAGGAAGGAAGGAAGGGGGAAGGGAGGGAGGAAGCCGGGAAGAAAATGCCAGAGAGGCTGCAAAGTCTGAAGGGAGAGTCNGTGGTTTTCACATTTTTTAGAGAGTTGTTGAAAAAGAGAGAAAGGAAAAACAAAAAAGGAAAGAAGGAAGGAAGGAAGGAAGGAAGGAAGGAAGGAAGGAAGGAAGGAAGGAAGGAAGGAAGGAAGGGGGAAGGGAGGGAGGAAGCCGGGAAGAAAATGCCAGAGAGGCTGCAAAGTCTGAAGGGAGAGTCATCTAACACTTTCGGGAAAACCTGTGCCTAGGTTATAAGAACAGCTGGAAAAACGGCCACACTTACTCCAGTGCATCGTTCCTTTCCTGTTCTTAGAGTCTGCAGGGTTTCAGATATCTGATGGTTCTATATTTAATTTAAATTAATTTTAAACTTATTTCTGAATTTCTGGTTTAGCATTGATTATGTGACATGATTCTTAATGAGAAATCAGTACATTAAAGATTCTAGCAGTATTCAATCGTTGTTGATTTCCAAAAGCTCTCTGGCCACTCACTCCACTGTGTCACTTCTTCTCACCCAGGTATCTTAGGTGGCTAAAATAAATGTGTATATGTTGGATAATCTGCATTTTGAAGAACGATGGTTTCTAATTGCAGGTAAACCACAAAGATGGCTTCATCTGGGAACAAAACTACTTTTCCAGTGTGACGGAAGACAAGTCTTTATTTAATCACCATATTACGTCCATGCTCCCCTCATAAAAGACATGGTTTAGGCAAAAGTTCATACTCTGTCGATTTCTACAAGGAGTAAACTATGAAGCATGCTGTTTTCCATCGGTGAATTTACATGCTGCTCTTTTCACCACTATTTGGGTGTGGGAAACTACGCACACGCTGAAGTTGGAATTTTTGGAATTTTTACTTTTTGCATTTTGTATTACTTTTAAGCCTATTTGGGAGTGAATTTAAAATTTACACATTTTGAGAAATTAAGGCACAACAGATCAGCCTGGATTTACTTATGCACATGAAGAGTGTCTAAAAAGGAAGCCAATCAGATAAAAAGAAAATTTACTTTGAATTTTCCTCATTTTACCAATTCTATGCTTGTTCAGTATAAACCTCACAAAATGTGTTTTCCTGGACTCAGGCAAAATGAAAGTCTGATCCTTGATCTCAGAGGAGGATACGGTTAGTCCCTAAAGCCAGTGACGCCATTTGGCTTATGCTCATTTGAGGTAATTAATGCCATTTGTACTACACAGGGCTGCAGTCACACTTTACAGCCGGCGGGGCCGGACAGGGACAGGCGCTGAGCTGTATATTACCGCGTACCTGCAGGACCGGAGGGTCTGATGAAGTGCACGTTACCTGCCGCAATTAGGCAATGAACCTATAAACCAAGGACCAAAAGCAGTTTCTAAACGCGCACAGAGCAAGCTGTCCTGTTGGCAACGAGTACACGTTCCCAAGGCTCATGTCTCAGTCCTTTGAAAGAATGTTACAAGGCACATCTTCGTGGTCCAACGGCTTCCACCACATTGCACAGTTTGGGGGAGAGACGCTACAAAACAGACACAAGTAGTTATTTACAAAAGAGGATTGGAGTAAATTTGGGGACAAAGTTGGTGGGCAGACTGCCTTCTGTTCCAAGAAATTTGGGGAAAAGAAATACCGAGAAGCATGAATTTAACTTTCCTTAATGACACACAACCTCTTAGGTGAGGATGGTGCTGCTGGACCTTGGCAGGCCAGCCGCGGAGTCCCTTAGGGGGAGCTCTGTGCCAGCGGGACAGAAATGGCGCACTCTCAGAGGAGGGCGTGCCCGGCACGGGAAAGCAGGCAAACACTGAAACCAGGGGCCATGTTTCACAGCCCGCATCCCATCCCTCCAGTCCCCCAGCCAACACTGCGCACCCCGCTCTCACAGAAAAGGAAAGTGTGAGATGGAACGGTCCCTGGAAAACATCAGACAGAGAAAGTGGCTGTGACCTTAACTGAATGCTCTGAATAATGACAAAATTATAAGCAGAGACACAGCCAGGCATAATGTTCTCTTTCCATTATTTTCAATTTTGCCTTCATATTTCTATCCAAAAATTTAACTTAGTGCAACTATCATTGAATGGAACTCAGCTGGACAAAATAAAAAGAAGAAAGCACATTGAATGAGTGTAATTCCGTGGGTGGAAGGGACTTCACACAACTTAATTTGTTTAATTGAACTCTTTAATAACACTGAGAGGGCCGGCCGAGTGGCACGATGGTTGAGAGCTCGCTTGGGATGCCGGAGGGCCCCGGTTCGGATCCCACATGTGAGGGCCAGTGACACTGCCCTCCACAGCTAAGATGCTGAACAACAGCTCAACCTGGAGCTGGGCTGCCATGAGTCGCCGGCGACGGCGTGGGCTGCAGTCCCTGTGGCAGTGGATTGCCATGGGCTACCGTGTGTGGCCAGCAGCCAGCGTGAGCGGCCAGCAGCCGCAGTGAGCGGCCGTCCAGAAGCCGGCGACTGATCTGCCTCGCCAGAGAAGAGCGCAATGATGGTGCCAACTTGGGCCAGTGAAGCAACGTCCTCCACAACTAGATTGAAGAACAAAAATGACAGCAACTTGTCTGTTCCCCTTTCCCCAATTCCCCAGCACTGTTCCCATCCCCCCAATTCCCCAATAAAAATCTTTTTAAAAAAAATAAATAAATAACACTGAGGGGGTAGGAATTACTGGTCCCATTTTAAAGATAAGAAAACTGACAAGTGGCGAACGTAAGGGACTTACCCACGCTCTACAACAGACTACTGAAAGACCAGGGTCACCCGCATCTCGCTGATTACAATAACTGAATAATATTGCATTTTCCAATAAAGCTTAAAAGGTAAAATGCTTGAGGCACAATTGAGGATTTCCTATCTACAGGCAGTAAATAAGCTTGAAAAGTATATTTTTCCTACCTCTGTATCTGCATCCTGATTGGGTAGAATCAGTATTTTGATTGTTCATTGGGAAATGGGGGAGATTGTGTCTAGCAAGTCGCTAACCCTTCTGTGACATGAAGTGATGCCAGCGAAAATAGTAACAGCTTCACTTGTATGACAGGGCCACACATGTTGTCACAGGTCATTCTCGTAACCCAGGATGGTGGGGTAGGACTTCATTCATTCATTCACTCCTCAGACACGTGGCGCTAAATAAAAAGACCTAGTTCTGATGCGCACAGCCTTGTACACAGATTAAAGGAGGAAACAAGGTGAAGGAAAACTCCGTCCAAATTGAACGACTCTACATAATCTAACAGTAATTAGTATTCTCAAGGGAAAGGAAAGTATTGTAAAAACAGAGGCCTCAGTTGTGAAACACAATCAGAGCCGCTTACTTTTCTTCATTGCATGTATGTACACTTATCTATCCTGTATTCCTTCCATGTCACAGCCTACAGTTAGGTGTCACGTCGCTTATGGACCAGTACGTGGTCCCGTGATGAGTGTCACCTGGACACGGCAGGACTGACGGCTGATTCACAGAAGACGTCACTCTTTCCGGTGGGGGCACAACTACCCTGTCCCAGCCCGTCTGTCGGGGACGGAGAGGAGCAGGCCGGCACTTGGAAAGATGTTTTCTCCCTCTTGGAGCACATGGAGCAGTCAGGATGGAACCAGGGGCAATGGCTCAAGAACCCCTTTTCTAACGATCAACATGACACATCGGGGGAGTGGGACCCCATCTGAAGAGTCCACTGGCCCTAAGAAGTTTCAAATCCAGAGGCTGACGACAAGAGCCAGCAATGAAAAGTGCACACGTGTGTGGGTAGAAGGGGAAGAACATTGCTGGGGCGCTGGATATAAAGTAATGTCAACTAACCAGGCGATGTATGCGTTACCGGGGCAACCACAGGAACACAGGTGCTCCCTGGCAAAGCAGTCCCAGGCGCCAGGCTGAGCCTGGCCAGTGAGCGGGCACCAGTGCTGCTCACGGGCCAGCCCCAGGTACCCCTGAAGTGGGAGAGCCGGCCACGGCATCGAGGAGCTTACAACCCACTCAAGGACCATGTCGTGCCAAGGCAAATGAGAAAAGAGCGGGCATCGCCAGCGGGACCCGCCTGGGAAGGTCTGCAGAGCAGGAGAAGGCGAGCTTGGCCACGGGAACCGTCTGGACAGGTCCAAGGGAAACGGCGAGCAGTGGAGGAAATTCAGGCAGCCCCCTGGCGGTCAGAGGACCCACTGCTCCCCTGGGGGGCTGGCAGCCAGATGACAGAGGCCCTGAACGCTCGGCCTGACCATGTCCACAAGCTAAACAGCCACCATGTATCTTATGTTCAAGGTTCAGAAACTGTACGTAATGAGATAAAGTGAAAAGTATTGCCATGGAAATAGTATTTCTTAGAAAATTCCCTCATCTTTTCATGAATTCATCAAGTATTTATTGAGAGCCAGGCGCTTTTTTTAGACACTAGAAATATACAGAAAACAATCTATGGAGTGAAAAAGGCACTCTAGAGGACAGAGTAGAGAAAAACATTAGAGAAGGTATGTAAATAAAATATATACTATGAATCAATGCAGGCGGAAGTAATTTAAATACAGGGGAGGGCGTGGAGGCGGCATAGAAACGTCAAACAGGTTTGTTCATGTAGCGTTTTGAGTAAAGACCTGAAGGAAGTGGAGGAGTTGGCAGCAAGTGCAAAGGCCCTGGGGTAGAAGGATGCCTCGTGTCTGTGGAACAAGGACGTCTGTGTCCTGGGCAGGAAGATCATGGAGCAGACAGGGGATAAAGCTCCGAGGCCAGGAAACAGGGCACTGAGGCCCCAGACAGACGGAGGGCTCCCAGAAGGTCAGGGGACACTCGGGTGACTTTCTAGTACATCAGTCTCATCTTTAGACTTAGTTCTGCTCCCCTTACACAATAAAGAAATCCATTCACAAATTCTGGGTCCTTCATCACATCATGAAGGGATTCGGCAGGTCCATTTTTAGAAGTCACAGATGTTACAGGGTCCTGTTTAGGCCTCCGGAGGCATTAGGGAGCCTCTTCTAGAAAACC
The DNA here is from genome assembly GCF_001890085.2 of Hipposideros armiger. NCBI lineage: Eukaryota > Metazoa > Chordata > Mammalia > Chiroptera > Hipposideridae > Hipposideros > Hipposideros armiger. The sequence goes on along the minus strand of NW_017732103.1, from coordinate 231,558 downwards.
CGTAGGACAGGGACCCACTGCTCGCACTGACAGACACTGAGAGTGACAGCCCAGTGCTTCCGTCCTGGCAAAGCGCTCACTACAGGAGGGATGGGCTCTGAGCAGTGTCATTGGACCCCTTACGTGAAAGGGGTGGGGACACCCCTAGCTAGTTCCTGTGCCCTGGTTCAGCCCTGATGAGACAAAGTGAGAACTGGCCCTGAGGCCGCCCTGAGATGGCTCCCGTGCCTTGGGCCTTCAGTGGTTTGAATGTGGGATCTGAAGTGACACAGCCTAGAGTGACTCATAAAAAGGCTGGGAAAAGTGGCCTCTATCCTCACCGTCGTCATCAGGGAAATCACTGGGTCTCAGGGATGCCCTTGCGCTCCCTAAACCCAGCACCTTGGCATTTTACCAAGAAACGCCAAGTCTGGTTTAGAAAAATGAAGATATTTTTAGAAACAAACCAACTCCACGTGCATTTGGCAAAATGGCATCAACTTGAAACCTGAACTAAATTGAAGCATTTACAAGCCAAGGCAAATGTTCAAAGGAAGACTGAGACACAAAGAGCAGATGGCGGGTGAGAAGCCAGAGTGTGTTTTGCCAACACCCACAAAATGCAGATTTTTTAAGTGCCTTGAAGGTGGTTTATGGTCTGAGCACCCAGGAAGCAGCCCCCCACTTCCAGGCACCGGAAGCTTTCCAACAGCAGCCATGCTGCCTCCTGGAAGGGATGAGGGGCAGACCTCTTCTTAGAGGTTTATACTTTTCATGAAAACTTCACCTCTGTCTTTCCACCTTTTATTTTACAACGCGGAAAGGGAGGAAACTATTTGTAAGTAATGACCTGCCCGCTGAAATTGCAAGAAAAACTGAAAGAAAGGGTCATCTGTTTCACAATCTCCTGTCTATTTCCAGGGGGTATCCAGACCATTAGGGAACTGCAAAAATTTCTTTAAATGTCCAGTTAGAGGAACTCCAGAAAGAGAAAGAGTACTGTATTCTTTTAAACCTCTGAGGAACATCTTTGCAAAAATAATTCTGAACCATTCCAGCCACAATTAACAAAGAATGTTTAGGGTAAATATTAAGTGCAGACTGAAGTGAGTCTACAGTAAATTAAAGGAAAAACAGAAGCTTGAATTGCTAGTATCAATCAGGGAGAAACTAAAGCGGGGGCATGTATTTTCATTGAAATTTTCTCATCAGCTGTTATTTTTTATCCCTTTAGATACTCTTTTATACTGGAATTATTTTTAAGAAAAAAAACCCAGTAAAATCAAATTGCACATGCCTTACCATACTTAGAAATTACTCTACCACTCCTTCTAAAACCCAAATTAAGTTTCAGTAGATGCTAAACATTTACCAAAATGTTAGTCATTTGAGAAGTTCGTTTATTCTCACAAAATCTATTTTGGTGCATACTCAAATAAGTGTTTTTTATTTGTTTGTTTTCATGTGTGGATGGATGGATGGATGGTTGAATGGATGGGTGAATGGATGGATGGATGGATGGATGGGTAGGTGAATGAGTAGATAAGTGGATGAATAGTTACATGATATTTGATTAAGTTTGGAAGTAAGCACTTGATTTTTAGACAAATATCTTCACATATAGAAAAATACCCCTTCCTTATAGGAAAGACAGCAATACCAACCAGTTTTATCCTCATAGACAAAAGGCTTTCACACATGCAAGCTCATTATCACACACAAACTTAGAGATTCTACAATTAATATCTTCAGAAGGAGACATTTTACCATACTCAGTACTGGTTTACTTATCAAGGTAATTATTAAAGTTAAGATTTCAGGGCCACACTGAAGATTTCTATGTCACTTACCCTGGGAGGGGACCTGTGAGGTTCTTCTCGGGTTTGAGGTAGACTAATTCTGGGGAAGGTCTCTGGGTCTGTAAAGAACAACAATAAATGCTCAATTCCAGGGACAGGTAAACTCCAGTGGAGGGATGCCTCACTGCACAGAAGCACCTCACAAAAATAAAGCACCTCTTATTTGGAGATACTATTATGTATTTCAATATTTCTGGAATTGAAAACGTATTCTAACATATATATTTGGTAATTGACATAACTTTTCCCCACTCGAATAGTCTTTGTATCTGCCTAGATTCTGAACATATAACAAATGCCCACATATAAGATGCCCAAAATGTACTATTATTTGTATCATTTTTAAAGGGACATTATCTCTGGTTCTTGAAATTTTCCTTTTATGTGAATATTAGTGATTGATAATATTTGTAAAACACAGCACTAAAAATCCAAAAGCCATAATATGTATCACTCCTCAGAATATCTAGATATGTTTTTAGCACAGCTTTATGGTCAAAAGAAGAAGACAGACAGGCTGTCAAGAAAAAGAACTTATGATTAGAAAAGATAAACTCATTTTTTTGTTTGTTTATTTTTGCAATATCAGATTCATTAAACTGGGTAAAGTCAAATTAATCTATATTTAATATAATGGTGATTGTTTTGTCTTTTTATTTTTTAAGTTTGAAAAGTTTTATTATTCCCAGGAAATCAATAACAAATATCGTTTCCATTTACATTTAAGGAAAATGAAGTTTTCAACATGAATTATCTACTAGGAAGAGTGTGCGCTGTAACTGAGCAGGCTGACAAAAACTTCCCTGCCAAACTATAAAGATTTCAAAATCGTAAAGGATAAATAAAAATGAAAATGAAAACAAGTGAAAATTAAAATAAGTAAAGAAAGGCCAGGCAATGATCTTCTAAAAAATCTTCTCACATATTTCTGATACATCCTTGATGATTTAGAAACAAGAAGAATTTCTTATAACTATTATCCCGGATGCAGTATTATGTGTTCTTTTCTTCCATCTTTATGGAAAACAGTATCAGACACTTTTCCTAGACTGTAAAAATTCAGGAACCCCTCCCTAATTTAAGGGCCCTGTTATTAAACAAAGGGCCCTGGATGAAGCTTCTGGAATTAGAGCCCAATGTTTGCCATTTGTGTCCTGTAAACAGACTAAACTCGTGTTCTTAGTGGCTAATCTGCCACCACCCCCAAAACAAAGGCAATTTGAAGAAAGAATTCAGCTCTGGAGAGCCATCAAAGCTAAAAATACTTTATTGCTATATTACTTCAATATGTTTTCATCTTAAAACCGGCACATTTTTGTCTATCAACCAGAAAAAGGAAAAAAAAGGCTCACTTGATAAAGATTCTCAAATTAACAAGACCCCAGGGAAGACGCCAGCCGTCCCCCTCAGGCTAGCCCCGTTTCCCAGGAATAGAGGAACTTCTGTGGTAACTCCTGGGACTGCGCAGGCCCGACCCAGGCGCCACACAGCACTGCATCCTCGCAGCCGTGGGCCTGCCACACTGCTTGCCCAATTTCAGGGTGCCAGCCTCACAGGTGCAGCCACTGCCCTGTCAAAGCTCAGGGCACTGCGACGGTCGGCGTGAGGCCCCACCTGCAGCTGTGCCGGGCTCCCAGCCGTGTTAGACCTTCCCTTCAGTTCAGACAGATTCAAGGCGTACTTTCTGTCTCATACTTCACGGCTCTAGCTGTCATGTGGTGTTGTCTATACAGGATTTTTCAGGGCGTGCTTATCATGTACAATCTGGCGGTTACATGGAAACATACGTATGGGTTCACCTACAAGGGCACATGGGTTTTTCTTTACTCCTTTAACAAATGTTTGAGCTCTTCCCACGCGCCCAGCACGGCCCTGGGTGTTGGTGACAACAGGAACAAATGGACAGAATTGCCTGCCCACAAGGAATGCGCCCAAATAAGCACATAAGCAAGTCGGTCTCTGAGGCCACAGCAGGGAAGGACGCCGGCTGTCACACGCCTGACGCCGTCCGAGAACATGGGCGGGAGTTCTGGGGTGCAGCTTTACACTGTGGGCACTTGTCTTCTGGCTTTGTGGGCACCTGGCTGCTGCCATCAAGAGAGGGCATGATTCCCCTGTCCCTTGCCTCTCGGCAGCACTGTGGTGTGCTCTGACTCATAGAACGTGACACAGTGGGATTCTGGGACTTGCAAGCCAGGCCTGAAGAGGACAGCCAGTTTCTGCTTCCCCTTTCTTAGAAAACCACCACCCTGCCAGAAACATGGCTGCCTTGCCGGTGAGGTGGGGGGGTGGGGGGGCAGGAGAGACAACATCTAAACCTGGCTCAGATGTGCTAGAGTCAGCCCAGCTCACAGCCACGTGAATTCTGGGGAGACCCACAAAACAATCCTCCCCTGAGCCCCAGCCAGCCCTTAGAAATAGTTGTGTTGTCAGGAGCCACTAAGGTTCGGGACATTTTGTCACACCGCGATAGACAGCGAAGCCCTGCAGAGGTTACTCTGGCTCTGGCGTTAAGACGAGGCTCCAGGGGTGTGTGCTGGAGGTGGGGGCAGCAAACGCAGTGACTGTGACAGGACGTGAGCCTGGCCTGGACCTGGAGTTGTAAACGCGTCGACGTGGTCACAGGTGGTCAGATCCTGCAGAGAGCTACTGCACTAGGATTCCGCTTCCGTGGGGCTGAACATGGCAGGACTCACGTGGCTTCCTCTGGGTATCATAGAAGGAAGCAACGCGATGGCTGGCTGTGAGCTGTGACAATAAAGGACAAGTCGAGAACGAAGGGGACCTCACCACTTGCCAGCTCATTCTCGCTCGTTGGCAGCAGCCCAAATATCGTCCAAATCCGACACTGGCAGGGGCGCAGCCTGAGAGTCGCAGCCAGCCGTCCCTGAGACTGGCCATGCCAAGGGTACTTGCACTCAGAAGCTACAGCTGCAGGACTGAACACGGCTGTCAGGAGTCACCCGTCACCTGAGAACACAGGTAGGTAGGAATTCCTGGCAGCTCCACATACAGGCGCCGAGCCCATGAGGAGGGCAGCGAGGAAAGCTCCTTATTTAAGACCCTTCCGGAGTCATCAGGCAGTTTCTTGGAGATGAACGCCAATCGTGGGTTCTTTCCAAAAGCTAACAAAGGATTGGGCCCCTTCTTGTTCTCAAGAGGCAAATTCTCTTTATTTGCTCACTATAGGGACGCAGCACAGAAAGGGAGGGGAGCCGTCAGGGAGAGGACAGTGTCATCGGAGGCTTCAGTCTGTAAATAGATGCCAAACCCCAAGTTCACGTCTCCCTGGACATTCCTCCCGGAAGCTCGGGTCCAGGGGTGCTGGAGCCCCGCCTGCCTCCTGGGGCACTGGCTCCCCTACGAGTCACTCACTCAGTGACTCTTCTCTGGGCTCCTGCTCTGCGCCGGCAGGACCGGCGTCCTGTGTATCTGAAGTGAGTTCTTTAACAAGAGTTGGAAAACCGACGTTCACATCTGGCTCTTTGAAGATGAGCAGGCTGTAAAATTATCTAATGTGCTGTGTCCACCCCAGAGCCACCTTGAGGTCCCAGGGCCCCCCACAGTCTCCTTTGTCAGAAGTCTCTTCTCTAATGAGATTTATAAGATGATAGACACGTTCTTTATTTTCCGCTTCAATCCTTTTTCCTCCGCTCCCCTTCCTTTTCTCCACCTAGGTGTCCTCCCATCTCCTGCACTAGCCCGAGCCGCTGTGTGCGTTTCTGACTCTCAGGCTGAACCTCAGTCAGCTGAGCAGTGGGACAGACCCTGGGGAACAGCGACAGCACCAACTGTATGTTCCAGAAGGACCACGTTCTCGCTGTCAGGTGTGCGAGTGCTCTGCAGACATTAGCAGCTGTCGCTATTAATCCCGGGATCTGGGAAGGAAGAAGACCACCGAGGGTGCGTGTCCCGTGCAGCTGACTTGATTTCGAAGTAATTGAAACTCTCCTGGGAGCCGGTTTTGGTCACTGGCCCGTGCTCAGTGGGCCTGGCCTGTGTTCTTGGAAAGGCTGACGGTGAGTCACACGGTCCTTGCTCACTCACATGACAAGTCTCCTCCTGCATCTGCCCACTGGGGGCCAGGAGGAGGCGCATGTCAGCAGGGTCCCCGTGCAGCCCACAGGCTCAGATTCGGGGCTGACGTCATCAGGCTTAGCGTCCACACAGAGCAGACCAGCTTCATTGCAAATGATCTTCTCACAAACGCGGACCCTGGTCGCCAGGTGAGGACAAGGCAAGCCCAGTCCCACCAGTGAAGAAGCTACTCAGAGCCTGGGCACCTGGTAGCGGATGGGGTGTAGGTGCTCGACAGCAAGGCGCAGGAGGGTGACGAGCAGGGGACGGGGTGCCCCCACCCCCGGGGTTGGGGCACAAAATAGAAGAGAATCACTCTTAGAAACTGCAAGCCCTGGGGTCCAGGGCTTCAAGTCAGGCAGGCAATCAGCGCAGGCCCAGAAGCCGGGCTCCAAGCTCCTAACAATTATAATAAATCAGGACACTCACACACCTGAGCAGGGCTACTGCCCAGGGTCCCAGTGGTCACACCCCAGCTGCATCACAGTCACCTGGGCGGCTCATGAAAACCAGACTGCCGGCCCTACCTCCGAGTGTCTGTGTCGGTGGGCCTGAGAACCTGCATTTCTAAGGCGTTCCCAGGGGTGCTGTGCTGGTCAGACCCACTATCGCCACACCAGTGATACCGTGTATGGACCGGGACTGGGGTGCTGTTGTCTCATGATGACGCAGAATCCAGCCCAGCACACTCAGAAAAGCCCAGGTTTGCGATACTCCCACATCCGTGCACACAGGTGCCATCACGTCATCTCCTCGTAAAGCGAGTCACCTGCTCCAGGCGAGGGCTTGGTGTCGACACGTGAAATCAGGGGAGTTGGCAAAAGGGGCTCAATTTACACGAAATGACAAACAACTCGTTTTAGACCCTCAGCATGGCTTCCATACGCAGAAAGTGTGGCCATTCTATCAGTGACAGGCAAGGCCTATGCGTAGAATTACCGGTAATATAGAGGAATCTAAGATGATAAAGTATTAGGGAAGTCAGAAGCCCTCCCAACACAGTTCAGCCAGGAGCCCACAGCACGCAGCCCTTCGTTTCAGCCGCACAGCCTTTCATTTCAAGTGTGCCTTTAAAAAGAGCAGTTCCCACCAAGGAGATGTTTGTCTTCTGGCCAACTGAATCCCATGTTCTCTGCTGAAAGTGCCGCTAGGGAGTTGGGTGTGTCTGAGTTTCAGGGAGGTGACGTGTGGCCACCCATTTGGGACCTATGGCCACGTGGGCCCAAGTTGCTCACAATCCACGTGACCTGGTTTTGGTATTTCAAGGGCATTTTTCCAGGATTTTTGAAGTTCAAGTAATAAAACACATGGAAGTCTTATTGGTTAAACTTCGCCCTGCACCTCAGATGGGGGACCACCGTCACACATCCCCAGAGTCACATCGCCCACAGAAACCGCAACCCTGTGCAACACGGTTTTAGAAAGAAAGTGTGAAACTGCGCAAGCTGGCCACATCCCACTCTTATTTTCTGTCTCTAATGTTCTCCTGGGTCAGTCCCCTAAAGAACGTCTTGTCCACACTTATTTGTCCTCTCTGTTGGCAAGTTGTTAGAGCAATCTCCTTAAATTCATTTTGGATTTAATTTCAAGTGGCACTTCTCCTTCTCATGTTAAAAAGGGTCTTGCCTCATTTCAGTTTATTTTTTCTCACCTCTCTGTGAACAGTCTCCTCCTTGGGTCAGCTCTTCGGTAACAATGTTGAGTCAAAGATCTGTTTGCCTGAATGCAGGCAAACCAAACGGGCGCCCTGGGGCCAGAGACCCCAGGGCCAGATAAAAGGCCTGCAGGCTTTCTCACAGCTTGGTGCCAGCTGCACGGGCCAGGCTCCAAATTCACCTGCAGGGTCCTTTACACAAAGGTTTCTGGTGAAAACTCTTACATGGAGCAGAAAGTAATGATCAGGAAGGGACCTTCAGACTCGTGTCACTTTCTCTATTTTTTTAATTGGAAAATTTAGAAGGAAGTCATTCTAGTTTCAGCATACCTGTAAGTGTGGTATTCAATGGTTTATAGTTTTGTTTTGTGTTTAATAAAGACTTTATTTTTTTTTTAGAGCCATTTTAGGTTTACAAGAAAATTGAGAGAAAGGAACAGAGATTTTGCACAGCCTCCGCCAATATCAATACCACTCACCACGCAGGTACATTTGTCACCAGGTAAGAACCCACAAGGACACAAAGCCTGTAGTTTACCTTGGCGTTCACCCTTGGTGGTGGACATTCTATGGGTTTGGACAAATGTATAATGACATATACGTGACATTCTAATATTAAACAGTGTTGACACTGCCCTAAAAATCCCCTGTGCTCTACCTATTCATCGCTGCCCTCCTCCTCCCCGTCACCCCCACAACCACTGATCTTTTTACTGTCCCCATAGTTTTGCCTTTTCCAGAATGTCACATAGTTGGAACCGTGCAGTATGATTCCATGCCACCTTCACAGACTGGCTTCTTTCACTTAGTCATATGCATTTGAGGTTCTCCTGTGTGTTGGGCTTTCAGGTCAAGATGGAGAAGCACGTAAACGCTGTGCTCACCTCCTCTCACGACCACATCAGAATTACAGCTAAACCACCGAACAACCATCATTGAGAGCCACCCGAAGCCTAGCTGAACCCAAGTCCTACAACTAAGGACACACGGAAGAAGCCACTTCCAGGCTGATGGGCGGGGCAGAGACGCGAAACAAGCTGATCCCACACCTGCATGTGACCACTAAAAATCGGGGGGGGATATCTCAGCTGAGGAGGGCCCCCCTGAGGAACAAGGGATCCCAGTCCCACACCAGGTTTGCCAGCCCAGGGTTCCAGTGACAGGAGGAAAAGTCCCCACAACTTCTGACTGTGAAAACCAGCAGAAATTGTGTCTGAGTGAGACGGAGGGTGGCTGGAGTCCCAGGCGCTCCTCTTAAAGAGCCCGCACACAGACTCACTTGCTGGCGGACTCACTTGCTCTGAGCTCCAACACTGGGGCAGCATCTTGAAAGGCTCCAGGGACATACAGGGAGAAATTGAATAGTCTGGCTTTCAGGGGAGGGCTGGAGGGGCAGCTTTCTCCCAGACAGAAGAGCTGGTAGAGGCTGTGGTTTCTGTGTTGAGCCCTCCTCCCTTTCAGCAGGCGACACAGGCAGCCGCTATATCTGAGTCCCCATCAACCTGGCTGACAACCATTCGGTCATGCCACCCTGGTGATTCCCAGAAACCCGCCCCACCCAACTTGTGGACCCACCCAAGCCACTTCCAGTGGCTTTTCCATACAAACAGTCTTTCTTGGCTCATGCTACAGACTTTCCTAAAACCTCATAGAGGTTCACAAACCCCAAACAAGCAGCATCTGTCTTTGGTATGTCCCATACCTCTTGCTAAGCAGCCACAATCCCGGCATTGGTGGCAGCTGGCCTCAGTTTATAGCTTGGCCTCTCCCAGGCAACTCCAGGACCAACACAGGTGGCAGCCATTTGCTGTGCTGTGCTAACAGGTTACCCTGGGCAAGTGAGTCAGCAGCTGTCTTAAGCTTCTATTTCCTAACCTGAAAAATGGATTTGCTAAAAAATAGTAGGTACATCATTTGACAGGGTTCATGTGGGGATTAACTAGGGTGATTCATGCACATTGCTTGAAATATATTAAATAAATTTGCAGTGTAATTATTTTAGCTATTTGCATAGCCCCTATTATTGCTTTACATAAGGTAAGAACATTTTTTCTCCTTAGTATGATATTATACGTAGGATACTTTTTATTTTTAGTTCATCTCTAAAGCCTTTTCCATAGCACTGTCAATATTACAGATTGATGCCTATAAAATAAGTCTTATTTAAATTCAGCTGTGTTTTTTTAATATATAAAGTAATGTTAATAGCTCCTACAAAGCTGTAAAACAGAAAACTCTAATTGCAGCGTTCCACATTAACAAGCACTTACATGTGTTTCATGGTTTCTCGTTTATGAACTTGTGTATAAAGCAGTCCCCTCACCAGGGGGGGTTTCTGTATAGTGAGTTTCCACATTGTGTATTTTTATGTTTCTAGTTGTTTTTACCTCTGTATTTAGACGATACACTTTGAATTGGATGGAACATTAGCATCCACTTAGGTCAACCTCCCTCTCAAAACCGAAATCCCTGGTGGGGGCAGGGCAGGATGACGGGGTCAAGTTAGGCTTGCATACTTCTAAGCTACCAAAGGTCAGCCGGGACCGAGGACACACCTTTAGCTGTAAATAAAAAATTCCCTCTCACGTTGAACTGAAATTGACTTCTGTGCAATTACTTCCCATTGCCCTAGTCTGGTCTCTGAAGCTACTTAGGATAAATATGAAATACATGTGAAATATGCTTATTGGACTATGAAATAAAGATGAAATGCACATGAGAACCCCAAGTGTCTGGGGCCATTTATGCTTCCTTTAAGTGCGTCATCCCAGACTCAAGTAAGCCTGTGTGGAAGTTTCTAGAGCCTTATCACCCAGCCTAGCTTTCTTTTTAAAAAGGGACTACATTTTCATCTTCATCTTGAAACTTCCACAGAATCTTGTAAGTCGTCTACCAAAACCCTGGCCAGAGGAAATGCCTGTACACACGTGGATGTATGTGTGGACAAAAAAAACCACTTCCATTTCTTCCTTGAATACAGAGGGAGGACCAGAAGTCATTGAAATCCAAAACACTTTTCATTTCATCACTTTCTGCAGAGACAATAAAGCCTTACCCTCAGGTGGATCGTGATTTGTTTTTTCAAAAGCTCCATATTCCTAACATTATTTGTGAAAACTACCATTCCTAGTTCAAAATGCAAGATTTATTTTGACTGAAAAGTTTTAAATGGAACTTCTGAGTCTACAGTCATGAGACCATTTTGTCCTCTCTCCAGAGAGCACAGTGCATCAGACGAATGTTTGCTGCAAATTAAACTTGCATCATCTCCAGCCAGCTGACAAGTGGCCCCCAAAACACTGCCCTGTCTCACAGACTGAGAACAATGTGCTCCTGGCACCCAGGTGTGAAGGCCCAGCAATCGCAGCTCATCTGGAGGGTGCTGTAAACCGTACATCACCCAGGCACCAACGGGAGAGGAGACGAAACTAGAAAGCCTGCCCACCTCCAAAAGCCATGGTTCCCGGATGTGTCCAAACAATTTTCTGGTGAAGAAAAGGTTTATGACACAACATAGCAAGTGGTTTGGCAAAAGAATTTGATAAAACCATGGTCAACAAAATAAAACACGTTGCAAACAGCAAACAGTCTTCATTTTTATCTTGAAATGAATCTGTGCCAGGCACTTTCGTGTGAGGTTCCTCTCGTAATACTTTCATAAAACAGGCATCATCATCAGTATTTTCTAGATGAACCAGGGAGCAGAGGACCTGCTCAAATCACCTGTAAAGGGACAAGTTGAGGGGTCTGACCCAGATTTTCTTAACCCAGGACGAAGCCCGTCCCTGTATCCTGCTGCTGCGTATGAGCATACGAGTAAAAACCCTACTCTGTGAACCAAGGCAAAAATGATCTTAATTTTGAAATCTCACAGGTAAAGTGCAGGTATTAAGATACACCTCATACTACTCATAATGTACTAGATCCTTCTGGCTTTAGTTTCCTAATCATGCCACATTGGCTTGATGAAGATGTTTCCTCAGCTTTGGGATGATGACAGCTAACATGCCACTCGGAGAGGAAGGGAGATGCACAGGACAGCGAGAGAAAGGCAGGCAGCACACGCCTTCCAGGAGTCCATTCCCTCATCCTGTATGGTGGGGCCGGGACTGAGAGCCCAAACTAGTGGCACAAGCTCGGAAGGCTGGAGACACATGGGACCACCACCCTCCTTTCTGGGAAAGCAAATCCTTTAAGATCATACCAAAACCTGCTTCCTCCAGCATAAACCTCCTTAGCTCACGTTCACCCTGATTTTGTATCATAAAGATCAAGAATTCTTTCTTTCTTTCTCTCCAAGCTTGTGTTTCTTTTTGGTGACTTTGTTATTCCTGTTGAGTCGTTTTTAGTGCATGTTTGATCTCCCCAGACACATTATTTTTTCTTCGGAGGTAGGGACCATGATTGTCTCCTTTTATATCATCCAAAGGAAACTATTTGGGTGATGCAAAACATTACTTTGCATGCAATAAGAATTTTAACATACTTATTACACTAAAGACTGAGATGAACGTTTTAATTCTAAGAGGCTAAAAAGCTTGGAACATAGTAGACATGCACACACAAAAAATTCCCTAATGGAAATTTAAAAACTGTTAGAAACACATTTTTCATCAGTATGAGACATCTTACCTCTTTCCTCTGGTCAGCATTGATCAACAGCCTGATTTCTCTTCTCCTAGGAGCAGCCGGGTCCAGGAGTAGACCCTGGAAAGAGATATTTTACACTTGTCAAGAACCAATTTGTTCATGTGGTAACAGAAATGTAGCATTTGATAGTATCAATTTTCATTACCCTATAAATAGAAAAAATATGAATTCACATTGAGATATATTGATTAAAAATTTAAGATCACGTTTAACATTTAAACAATAAATTCTTCCTTTTGGCATAGAACTTGAAATTTAGTCCTTTCAACTATGCAAGATTTATTTTGGTATATGAGTATTTAACAATACCACTATAGGGCCGGCCAAGTGGCGCATTGGTTAAGAGTTGGCTTGGGAACGCCAGCTCTGAGCAGCAGGGCTCCGATTCGCATCTCACATGCGGGCCAGTGACGTTGCGCCCTCTACAGCTAAGATGGTGAACAACAGCTCGACCTGGAGCTGGGCTGCCAGTGAGTCACCGGTGACCGGGTGGGCTGCAGCCCCTGCTGCAGTGGGCTGCTGTGAGCTACTGCGAGTGGCTGGCAGCCAGCGTGAGCGGCCTGCAGCTGGCGTGAGCTTCCATGAACCGCTGTGAGCAATTGTCCAATGGCCGGCGAACAACTGCCACATCTGGGAAGAGCACAATGATCATGATATCAACATGGGCCAGTGAAGCCACGTCCTCCACAACTAGACTGAAGAACAAAAGGACAGCAACCTGTCAGTTCCCCTCCCCCAATTCCCCAATAAAATCTTAAAAAAAAAAAACTACTACACATATACATAAGTGCTGATAGATTTTTAAAAATTTATCTTTGTATCACAGTCAAAAATTATATCAATATATTTTAATTCTTAAAATTCTGAAAAAAAAAAAACCTGAACTTATTTTGGTAAAACAAAAGCACATTTTATATACACAGAGGGTGCCAAAAAATGTATACACATTTTAAGAAAGAAAAAAAACTGTATGAATTGTAATAATATATACTGATAACAAAAAATGAATACAAGTCACGTTTGACTTCTGCAATTACAAGAGGTTCTCAAAGTGGTTCCCATCAGCCTCCAGACACTTCTGATTATGGCAAATTACTGCTTGAGCATAGATAACATCTCTTAAAATGGGTATACATTTTTTTGGCACCCCCCATATATATCAATTAAATATTCTAAAATTATAAATAAATAAATATTCCAAAATTATAGTAAACATTTGTAGACTTGTATTTGGATCAAAGTCCTGTTTTTCTAGAAAATGATGCTGTTTCTTCTGTGAATATTTCTGAACATGCTGTTAACCTCGGTGCCCAGGATCCTTCAAGCTAGGCCCCTAAGTCCAGTGTTAGGACGACAGCAGAGCTTTGATTAACAAGTGACCATCGAGAGTTCCAGTGGTAGTTAGGACACCACACTGGTCTGTTATAAAACACAGAAGAAATTATTAATGGTAGACAGAAGTGTTTTGAGGATAGATACTCTTCTGAACTGATGACAGAGCTTCCATATTTCACCCTTACACACCTATGGTCTCAATAGCGAGAAAGAGTTTTCTGTTCCACCTCCTAGCTCTATGTTAAACCCTCCATTCAGCTGTCCAGGTGTCCTGTGTCCATTCAAAAACACCCACAGTCCGAGCACCCAGGATATAGTCCTGTTTACACATGTAAACGGGCAGCTCAGAGTGAACATGCCCAAACCATGCATTCAACAGTGACCAGACACTTTATAAATACCTATGCCAGAACACAGGAGGACTCCATCATAGGATGCTATAGACCTCAGACGAGGTAACATCCATCTACCTCACTCTGAAGTCCTCAGGTGGGTCACTTGAACCCTCCAATGAATCTGAAAGCACCACAGCCGCCCAGTGGCCTTGCTATGAGTTTCACTCACCTCCAGACTATCCATCTCTCCTCCTCGTTAATATTTATGCTTCCATAAGCACAACTGAGACTGTTCAGATGAAACCCACTGTGTGGTATTACGGTCATATGACTCGATAAAGTAAATTTAACTTACAAAATTCCTTGCAGGATCTGTAAAATCTGTAAAAACTGTAAAATCTCATGTTCCCAAACCTCAGACACTTTAGGGGGACACTGGTTTTTCATCCTTTAGGCTATTTATCACGTACATGTGTGCACAGCTCTTAGCAGAAAGTAAATGCTCAGCACTTATTGAAATGAATTTCTTCACTTTGGTGAGAGAGACAGACAGCCCAGGTAATGTGGTGAGGAAAAATTGGGTAGTGTTTTCTCACTCTGAATGTAGTTCTTGACAATTATTGCTATCACTGATGTTAGGACACTAAAGGAAAATGTCAAACATAGAAGCACTATTTTACGGGGCTTATTTTATTTTACAATTATGTTAAAAATCAATATTAAAAAAATACGGTTTAAAAATCTTTAAAAACCAGCTCTCCTGTACTATGAACCTAACTGTAAGGCAGATTGCGTCGCTACTTCCCACAACTAACTGCTAAAAAGTGAAAGCATTTATCAAAACCCAGAAAAAAAATATATAGGACAAATACAAATTTTTACATTTTATATTCTGGGACTTTTGTTTGATTTCTGTCCCACAAGCTTCCTCCTGAACCAGCTTCCAAAAATCCTCATAGTCGCTCATGTTCTCCTAAGATTCCACATTTGGTCTGTTCATTTTGCAAACCTATAATCTCATTTTCAAAAAGAACAGCATATTTATATATATACTGTATATATTTCAGAGTGACATTTTTAGTGGCAAATTATGCCAGCAGATAATTTGAAATTTGAATTCCCACTTCTGAATATCAGAGTATAACATCTAGATAACTTGCAGCTCCCTAATTAGGAAAGGGTTGTTTTCAATAGTAACTGACAACAAAAATGTAACACCTTTGGAAGTCAAGAAAGTAACACCTTTGGAAGTCAAAAAAGTAACACCTTTGGAAGTCTCTGTCCCTGAATTCTAGGGGTTTGTTTGTATTTAAAAATTAAAGGGAACGATTTGAAGGAAAGTAAACTGTTTTTCTTCCTTCCTTCTTTTTTTGTCCTAAGTAGCAGTAGCTAGGAGTTCCTACAAGGGGACTTCTTCGGGAGAGCAGGGTTAGGAGGCAAGGAGGTAGATAAGGAGGGAGGGGCAGGTTTGGGGACAGTGAGAGGACATAGGCAAAAAGATACCTTTTCCTTAAAATTCAGTTCTAACTTTATTTCCCTTTGTCATGGAGACTTTAGGATTGTCACACACCATAAACCGACTGTCACACACGAATATGCTGCCTGTGATAATAGACGCTGTATTTGCCAGTTTGGTAGAGAACAGACAGGGGGACTCTCACCTCTTCTAAATGTCATTTCACCTCCTGGGAGTTGGAAGTACTTGTCAAACTGATAAGGTCCGTTTTAGGAAGTTTAGCTAGCTGTATGGAACAGCTTCTTTAAAACAGTGACACCCTCCCCCCTACCCTCCACCCCCCAAAGCCCCCCAGAACTCTCTAATTTACCCAGGGATTTATGACAGGAGGGCGGGACTTTCTATGTTCAGGAACCGCAGGGCTCTAAAAAGGTGTTTTGGGGATGATGCAAACACAGCTTGCACCAGCACGAATCAGACAGTTAAGCCGTTCCGTCTAATTTCTAGAGCGATCCCTCCCTGCCTGGTTTTGTGTGGGGGTTGCACCCCCTCAGCCGCCCAGGGCGGGCCCTCCCGGCAGGAAGGGCTGTCATTCGCCTGTGCTGTTCCCGGGCTCCGCCCAGAATAGGGGAACATCCAAATGAATGGGGTCCATGCCATGGCCCAGACGGCAGCCCCGGGGGAGTGGAGGGGATGTGGGGGCCATGCTGTTGGGGTCTCCCCTTCTGTCCAGCTCCCAGCACGTCACGGGTCCTCGAGGAGCAGATGGGGGAGGCCTTACTCCCCCCAACCCTAGGCAGAGCGACTCCAAGAGCCAAGACTTGTGCGGGCGGGCTGGGGAGGGGGCCTGCGGGGCCCGGGCCCCCCAATTCCTGAGTCGTTCTGACAACGAGGCGCATTTGAGACAGGACAT
Organism: Hipposideros armiger; assembly: GCF_001890085.2. NCBI lineage: Eukaryota > Metazoa > Chordata > Mammalia > Chiroptera > Hipposideridae > Hipposideros > Hipposideros armiger. The sequence continues at coordinate 215,300 of NW_017732103.1, read as the reverse complement.
CCAGAACCTGTCGGGACCGGAACGCCTGCCCCAGCGCCGCCAGCCCCGCGCCAGCCGTGTCCCCGGTCCCGCCAGAGGGCGCGGGGCGCTCGCGGGGCGCTCGCGGGGCGCCGGTCCCGCTGCAGCAACGCGCTGCATAGAAGGGAAGACACGCCGCGGTCAGTCTGCGGTTCGGTAGCTGGGAAACAAAGGCGAAAACAAATGACAAGTAAACACCCAGCCGCAGGGAGCCATTAAGCCGAGTGGGCGCTAATGAGCCCGCAGCGGGGCCCCCCGCGGCCGTAAACCCGAACCCGCCGCGGGCGCCGGGCGCAGTCGAGTGGGGCCCTGAGAAGCCGCAGGGACTGCCGTCCGCCAGGAGAAGACGCGGGGAGAGAGGAGAGAAAATGGGGGTTCTGGGACCCCCGCACATTCCCACGACCCCCGCGCCGCGAGTGGACGGCACAGCCTGGGGGGGGGCACGCGCTCCACGGCCGCGGGAACGCGAAGACCAGACCCTCAACCCACTTTCCAAGGAGCCTTTTGAAATAGTTTCTCGGGAAAACCACCCTTTGGAATAACCAAATGTTCCTTTGTGCTCCCTGAAATTTTAAAACATTCTTTAATTTTTTTATTAAATTTTTTTTGGGGGTCGGGTGGCAGTGGTTTGTCAAGCAAGAATTAATGGCCTCACTTTAACTTTTCTGTCTGACCTATTTAAGACACCTCATAGCGAGCTTTACTTTTCGGGGCGACAGTTCAGTCTCGGTGGGGAGATCGGCCTGCGACAGCTGCTGCTGGGGCAGGGTCACCTCCCGCCGCAGTCGCCTGTCCCCACTCCGCCTTCCTGGGCGAGGTCCTCGTAGCCGCGACCCCCCGCGGTCAGCCGGCGCACCCCAGTGTCCCCTCGGGTCCCTGGGCCCCTGGGCCTGGGGGATGCCAGATCCCTCCCTCCCTGGCTTCAGCACCAGACCTCACACAGAGATGGGCTTGTGAACTTAGAGAACTGTGCAAAGAAACTTCCAACGGAGCCGCGCCTTGAAGCTTCTTTATCTTACACATTTTAGAAAGTAGGTGGGAAAGGGGTTTGGGTGAATTTCAGAACGAGAATGTCTACATAGGCTGTTTGGGCAAGTATTCCCTAAGCATCACTTAAGACTTGAGAATTATTTCTTTATGATTTCTTCCTATGTGACCAATTCCCTTGGTAAAAAGGAGAGACTATATTTAACCACAAATACATCTTTCTGGATACGTATGAAGATATAGACCTTGATAAAGCCCTCTGAGCAACAACAATCCTAGAAGGAATTGCAATGGGGCACGCTGCTTCCTAGCTAAGGAGATTCTATACCTCTCCTGGTTTGTGCCTTTGTGTTTCTGCCAGTTTGTCTTTCTCCAGGAAAACTAATTCAAATATATTTTCATTGCCATATTTCATGTGTTGTGCCTTGAATATTGAGTTAGAACAGCTTGATTAAACTTTAATAATGAAATCACTCTATGTCATTGATAACTGAATTAGAAACACTTGAATTAATTTTAGTTGTAAAGCAACATTTTTGGTCCTGGCACTAAAACTTCTCGTTTTGAAAGTTATACTTGAGCGATATCTGTGACGTTGCTCTGCAAACATTAACTGAAGCTCATTCACATCCACTGCAAGCACAGAATGCAGCGTTCTTTGTGATGTAAATGCTCAAGGAAATAATAAAAAGAAATAATGTGGCTAATTAGCAAAATTAAAATTATTTATTTTGTATATTTAGATAATATTTTTTTAAAGGCACTAAAACTATTTGCTGAAAGAATAAAGGAAAGTGCTTGCATTTCCACTATCTCATGTGCTCAACATAATTATGAAAAATTTAAAATATCTCAAGAACCTCATTTAAAAAAATGTATTGGTAAAAATAAATAGATGAATAAAACTGGGGGGAAAAGAATGTTCTTCGTCTCTAAAGTTTAAAAACCTAAAAAATACACAGCATAATGTATGGAAAGGACATACATTTGAGGGTCATTCTAACTTGGGCTCAAATCCAAGCTCTGTCTTTTGGGCAAGTTCCTTAGCCTTTCCAAACCTTGGTCTTTTCAGCTCTAAACTCCACTTACTTGATAATTCCCTCCTTAGTGATAATACCTTCCTCCCAAGGCTGTCCCGAGGCTAGATCTGTCTGTAAATTGCTGGCGCCATCTGGCAAATGGTAGGAAATCAATGCATATTAAATACTCTTTTGTGCCTCATGAGTCTTTAAGTTTTATTTACTAAATTGTATCAACTAAAACTTGAGGGCTACAACATATGGAAAAATCACTACAGTGCACAAAATTGTTTTAAAATCTTAACAATGTATCTATTTCATAAATTAATTGGATTATAAATATTCTAAAGATATGCTTAAATTGATAAAAAATGATAACGCCTAACAATCTGCACACAGCCAGGAAACTCTCCCCGATATCAGCATCAGACTCTACGCGTGTTAACGGAATAAATGCATTCTTACCCCCTGCTGTCACAAGGTACCTCAGCTGGAGCAGATGAAAACTACACACATTTATAATGGCCCAGTTTGTGAAGTCCAGGGAGTGGCTTAGCGGGGTCTCCTGCTGAGGGTCTCTCAAGGTTGCAGCCAAGGTGTCGGCCAGGCTGCATTCTCATCTGGAGGCCTGACTGGGGAAGCATAGACAGCCCTGCTCATGAGGATGTTGGCAGCCTCCAGTTCCAGGATTTATGGCAGCTGGCTTCTTCAGAGCCAACATGAGGGAGAGACCGGGCTTACTAGCAAGATGGAATCTTATAGGACGTACTGTGATTCCCAGGGTGACTTACAACACAGTCGCCGTAAGCCAGTCACGGGTCCTGCTTTGTGACTCAGGGTTTGAAGCTCACCCTTCATCTCCTAAAAAGGTCCCTGTATGACTGGACTCTCTGGCCTTGGGATTTTTCTAGAAGAGGCCTCATCCAAAAGCTGTGCAGTCACATCATCTGCTTTCCTCTCACCCATAAATCTTCATTTTAGCATCATTTGCCACCTGGAGAGGTTTACACTGATCTCAGACTTCTGGCCTCCAGAGCTGCGTGAGAACACACGTGCTGTCAGCCACCAGTTTGTGGTCTTTTGTTACGCAGCCCAAGGAGACTAACACGGTGAGCTAAAGGCAGGTGCAGCTATGTCTTCCTCAAGTCTTTAAACTCTTCTTAGAGTCCCGGAGAGCAATGGACCTGGAGTTACAACAACGGACTGTCTGTGGGGTCGTCTTCACTTGCTCCAAAACACCACTTACGAAGCTCTGTTTCAGCACCTATCACATTCCAGGGAGTATGCCTGCTAATGTGTGTCTGTCCCTTCCTGGGCTGCATTCCAGAGCAAGTCGTGTGTCCTGTGTCGCCAGCTGTGCCACTTGCTAGCTGGGCTCCTGGGAGGTTACATGACCTCTCTTGTGCTTCATTTTTCGCATCCGCAGATGGCGAATGACAACAGGACCTACCCGTAGAGATGCGGGGACCAAGTGAACTGACACAAGCCGAGTGCCTAAAAGAGCGCCAGTTCCATGATAAGGACTGTGTGAGCCTTGCTGCTGTTGCACTTTTATTATCATAATCGCTTGAGCTGAGAACGCAAACATTTGTCGAATGAGCTATCATTTACCCTATGTCCTAAATGTTCAATTTGTTTGAGTATTTAAAAAAAAAAAGCTGTGGTTTTTCCATGTGTGCATGTCTGTGTACCATAAGCCACATCAAATTCCTTCAGGCACTACGTATCAATTAAAAACAGACAACGATTTACAAAGCCCCTTTCTATTCGAGAAATCTAACAGGTAAAACTTCAGCCATGCAAAAGCTTAGGGGAATGAGACAAGTAGGAGAGTCAGGTTGCCTAGGTAACAGGATTTAAAAATAAGATTTAAAACACGACATTCATTTTTCAATTTGATATTTTCAAAAATGCACCAGCTACTTCCCTGGCTTTTTCTATTTCACTGTGGGTTTTTGTAGTTCATTTTATAAAAGTGAACTTGGAAGACTAAATCATGACGCCTTCACATTGCTCTGTATCTCCTGTATTTCTAGAATAATCAGTGATTTCCACTTACTGGGCTCCTACCAAGCTCCAGGCATTCTGCTGGGCTCCATTACTTAATTACTTAATGTACGGAATGTATCATATGTCAACTGTTCTATGCTCTAGGTCAATTTAATTCACTATAGACCAGCGGTTCTCAACCTGTGGGTCGTGACCCCTTTGGGGGTCGAACGACCCTTTCACAGGGGTCGCCTAAGACCATCGGAAAACAAAAAGATACTTACATTACGATTCATAACAGTAGCAAAATTACAGTTCTAGAGTAGCAACGAAAATAATTTTATGGTTGGGGGTCACCACAACATGAGGAACTGTATTAAGGGGCTGCGGTATTAGGAAGGTTGAGAACCGCTGCTCTAGACCCATAGCAGCTTTGCAAAGTGGATATTTTGTTTTATAGGTGACAAAACTGACACTCAGTAAAGAAACTAGGACCAGGTCTCAGAGTAACCCCGCCCAGGCTGGGCTCACTGCTGTCTCTCCCTGTGGCTCTCATGGATGTCTGCAGTTGACGTAGCAGGAGCTGGTGTGCACGGCTTGGTGTTCTGATATTTTAATTACATCGTTGCACATTTTCAGGTAGTGCAGGTGTTACATAATTATTATGGTCACATTATTACATCCTATTAGCTACTTCGATTCAGCTAACTTCCATTCAGTAAATATTTATTGATTGTTTATATGCTGTGTCCTGTCAAGAGCTGGGGAATTAAGGTAGGGTCCCTATCGTCAAACTTTCATCTAGCCAGGAGACAAACGAAAAAAAGTGTGATGCATGGTGATACATGCGTTTTCCAATGACGGTCATGGAGCTATTGCTGACGTGGCTATGTCAACGCCATTGTTACAAATGTCTTCTGTCTATCCCGGATTGTCATTTCATAGGGGACTGCTAGGTCAGAGGCAAGGACAATTGCACAGCACAGTCTGATGGCCAGGCTGCTATGCCCACATGGCCTGTCCAAGTTGGAGATTTTTGTTTTGGCTACTTGATAGTAAGTAAAACGGTAATAACTCAAGTTACTGTATTTTAAATTTCCTAGTGGAGTTGAACTTTTTTATGTAGAAGTCCATTATTTATGTTCCTTCAAGTCCGAGCTCTAGTCCCAGTTCTGCCATGAGCCATCTGGAAAGAGAACAATGAAACAGTCCCTCTGTACATCACTGTGCGGTCATAAAGCTTAATATAATCTGTAAACACACACAATTCTTGTTGATGTGGGGCCGTTGCCTTTGAGGATTCACTTAGCAAAGTATGGATTATATATTCATTAATATCAATTCATATACATTTTGAATATCAACTTTTATCAAGTTTTCACATTTATTATTTTTACACTTCATTATCTTTCTTATAATATGAAGTTTCTTTTCATTGTGTATACAGGTTTTTATAATGTTATTGGGTTAAACCTGACTGCTATGTCTCTGATTACATCATTTATATCCAATAAGCAAAAATTAACTTCACCTCTCTTACAACTGGCATATAGTATTCAAAGTTCAAATCAAAGTTAAAGCATTTATTCTATATCACCTTCCTTCTCCATCAGTTTGTTACTCTGGGTTTGTTGTATGTTAAACTTATATAACTTTGGATTTCTTTCTGTACTTGATTCGTGTGGCCTGTGTTTAGCAGTGCTAAATGCTAAAAAAGATCGTCTCGATTTGACTCTGCTCATTGTTTCGGGTGCAGTGTAACTTTTCATGGTACATAGTTTTTCCCATTGAGTTAAGTTCACAGGAAGTTGTGAACTAGATCCCCTGATGCAAAGCATCATTTTGATCAAATTATTGGTTAACCAATATTTATTGTGCACCTAATGTATGCAAAGTAGCCAAAGAAATAGAATTTTCTTTTATTTTTAAAACCATGCAATTATTTCTGGTACCAAAAGTAATTATTTAATTGTAATCATTTTTTCCATGACTGCTATGTATATAGTTCATTGGTTATTTGATATAAATAACTTCGAGTGTAATTATTAATAGATCGATGCCTGCTCTGAAATGTTTGCTGAAAATAATGAATGAGATGATCTTTCAAACACATCAAAATCTGCCCCACGTTCACGCTTTTACTTAGCCTCTCTTCGTACTAAATTATTCACATTTATCATATTAAAATTCGCTGTTAGTTTTATATTGGTAATTATTGATTGAGAGACAGAGTTCATGGAGCTCTAATTCTATAGCAAAGGCACGTTGATAATTTCAGAAGCGGGAAAGGTTACAGTCTGCCCTCTTCAGGCTTACGTGTGGATCCTGAAATCTAGACCGATTCCCCCTTTCTGGGGCTGGGGGCTGGGAAACTCCCGTTATGCAGACAGAGTTGGGCTGGGGCTGCTGTCTTTTATGCTCCCAAGTCCTGGCCATACCAAGTTCTATGTGGAGTGACCATCGGAGCTCATTCATAGAACCGTGACACCACAGCCCTTCCAGAATGGATGGGCAGAGCTCTGTGGCAAGTCTTCCTAAAATAACATCGCTGTGTATTTCTCTAAATTGGCCCTTTCCTCTAAACTAGACACTCGCTGTTCTTAACAACCTCTGCCATCGTCAGCATGCTGCCGATGACACCAACAAGTGGCACACATGCTAACAGCTTCTTGGAAAGAAAAAAGGAGAAGGGGCGTTGAATTTTCCCTCCACAGACAGCGGTGCCCAGGAAACACATGTGCAGGCCTGGCCTTGACCCTACGTCCTCAGAGCCTGAGGAGGATGAGGACGTGGGGTCAGTGCTGCCGTAGTGCCAACTGGGCATGCGAATTTTCTAAGTTACACTTTTGCTCTGCTATTTCAACAGTTGGCTTGGCCTCAATATCTATCAGTTTGGTTAAACATGAAAGTCTAGATCCTGTAAATGAAAGGAAAACATCAAAACCATAGACAAGTAAAACAAATTCCAATTTAGCAATTTAGCAAAATGTAACACAATAAAACTCATCATCACATATCCTTTAAAAATGTCATCTCATTCTAAGACTCTTGCTAAAGGACTTCAAAATGGAAATGCTGACCAACAACAACAAAAAATCAATGAAATATACTATTGAGGAAAAAATTGTGTTTTAAAGTTCAACTAATTCAAACCAATGTACATTTATTAAGAGTCTACAACAAATTCATGTCATAGAGTAATTAAGTAATGAAATAAACACATAGCTTGACACATGGTAGTGACACCCAAGTGCCTCTGTGAGCCCCTGAGGGGAAGAGACAAATTGTCCCCAGTAAGTCACTCAGCTTCTAGGCATTAGCTCTTCTAACTGGAAAAAACAAGTCCTCTTTCCTGAATCAACTGAAAAATTCCTCCTTCTTCCTTATAAAGCCTTATGAGTCTATGACCTTCTCCTACCTGTCTTTATATTCCTCCAGCATTCAGTAAGGGGTTCCGTGGTAAAAAGAAAAATAATTATATGTGGGGCGGCCGGTTAACTCAGTTGGTTAGAGTGCAGGCTCATAACACCAAGGTTGCCAGTTCGATCCCCACATGGGTCACTGAGCTGCACCCTCCACAACTAGATTGAAACAACTACTTGACTTGGAACTGATGGGTCCTGGGAAAACACTCTGTTCCCCAATAAAAAAATAATTTAAAAAAATAATACTTATGTGGTCCTCCGTTGTGCTACAGAATATACCTTTTTTTAATTCCAGCGCAATATATTTAGCTTACCCCCAGAAAATAAACAAAAACAGGTTTTTTCGTTGCCTTTTGCCAAATGACACCACATCCCTCTCAGATAGGTTTGTACTACAGGTACAGGACTCTGCACCACACACCTGAGCTGGAAATCCTAGGCGCAGTGTAAATCGTATCTTAAACACGCGAGCAAGGAAATGGTGCGTCATTTTCTGAGTTGGAAATTCGCTCTGATTATGTTTCCTGTAAACATAACTGTATAAAATCTGTCCGGTCCCTCAAAAGTCAATTTTAAACATGCGTTTTAAAGCAGAGCTTCTGCCCATCGCAGACCGAAGTCCGTAGCTCTCGTGTCTGAGGAAGTTGGGTGAAAATCTGGTAAGAATGCCAGGACCTAACAAAGGCCATGCTTCAAGAAGGCTCTGTGAAGAGAAATCTTGGAAAGTGGTAGCAAGTGAGACCCAGGGAGTGTCTGGCCCAACCGTCCAGCCCGTCACCTCCCGCTGCCCTGCCCTGCCCACTCACCCCATTTACAAAGCAGGAAACTTAGGCTGAAACGGGCGAGGGGCTGAGGACGCCTAAAACATACAATCTCCTCTTCTGAGTCCAATTAATACTGACTTTCAAGTCTGTGGAATGGTTCTGCGCAGAAGGGCACGAACTTTTCACAAGGCTGAAAGCCTTATTAGACTCATACAAACTAGGGACCACCGCTCCCCCACCCAAATCGTGGTCAACACTGCAGATACAGTAAACGTGCCTTCCGTTCACTGCCAATCAGTAAGAAAATGGACTGCTCTAGTGATTAAAAATTGTCAAATGCTGTGACAAAAAGAAATCATTTCCGCAGCATCTCGTCCAGACAGCCAGCCATGAGTGGAAAGAGCTTTCGGGGTGGAGGCCCCACACTGGGGGGCAGGGGATGGGACGAAATGTTTCCTGAGGTCTGTTTAATTCTACAGTTGCACAAATTCTAAGATGTTCGTGTCTTTGGTCATGAGAAAAACTGAGATAGCTAAATAATTCCATTGAAGCCTTTAACATCCTCAATAAAACAATCTCCGAGACAGACATGTTTTGTCCCCAAAAAAACCCCCAGATTTTTTACTTCTCCGAGACATCAAAACTGTATCAACAACCTTTGCTGAATATTATCAAACACTTTAAACCTCTGCGTTAGAAGTTTACGTTTCTTCCTATTTTTACTCCCAGTACCATTTTTAACCTCCTTTCATGATGGCGTGCTGTTTTTGAGTAGGAAACCCATTCTTTAATGTCCCTATTTGGTTAGAGATCTTTTTATAACGTCCTCAGGAACACAGGAAGTCCACTGCACTTCAGCAATTGTTTGGCCCCACAGAAACATAGCGTTAGGTAGGTGTTGCTATAAATTCCACCCAAATGCACGTCCTTTCTAGCCACCCAGTTTCCTCAGAGTGTTTTGCTAGAAGCCTCCCTACGAATTTAAAAAAAAAGGATGGAAAATGCCAGTTGCTGTCGTGCTGTCATTATGTGCTCCCTGTCAGAAGTCGGTCAAGGAGACGGGAACAGGAGTAATTGTCCTTTAAAATGGAGAGGAGCTCCTTTTAGAAAGGGAATTCCCTGAGGAATTCGGTTGAAAACAAATAACTGTTCAGGAGGGAGCCGGCAAAAGGTGGGAAGTGTTTGTCTTTGATTTCCTAGTCTGTGTATTTGAGCTCAGACGCACATCTGAGTCGGATGCTAATGACCTCCTGTGAGGACAGTGGTATTTGACACTGGGTACCATTGACAGGAAGGTTTTGGGTGTGTTTTTTTACTCCCATCAAGGTGCCTGGTGGGAGGTGGGGGAGCGGGGGAGGAGTGGGAGACCCAGGGCCTGGGAAGGGCTTCCGGGTTTGGCCTCCAGGTGGGTGGAGAGCAAAGTGGTTCCCGATTTTCTGCACATCAAGGAGCCCCCTGAAAGGTGCAACATCTCAGTCCTCAGGTGGCTGTATTTGTATAACCCCATGCTCCTCCCCAAGGACAGGGCTTCTGAAACTTGAGGGGGCCCCAGAATCTCCTGCAGGCTTCTCACACCGTTGCAGGACCCACTGCCAGGCTCTGACAGGCACGGCTGGGTGGGCCTGAGATTCTGCATTTTCAGAGTTCCCCGCCTACATCTACGCAGCCGGTCCCAGGACCGCGCCTGAAGACCCACTGCTCTCCAGGATTCATTCTGAGTCCTAGATAGTGCAAAACTTCCATCCACCTTCACGTGACCGTCTCTTCTGTGCGTGTGTCCAAATGGCTCCTTTTTATGAGAACACCGGTCATAAACGTGAACTGTGTGGCCCGTGACACACGCCGGGGTTCTCTTTCAATGTGACCCCCTCCCACAACGTCACAGGGTGCCCTGGAATATCGTTTTAGGAGATGGGAACATTTCAGACATATTCCAGCAGCTGAGTGTGCTTCACCGAAAGGGAAGGCCATGTAATAAGTACTCCTGACAACACCTTATGAGCAATAATGCTTAGAGGCATGATGCTGGATTCTGAAGTTTGGGAATTGTTAGCTGTGAACTTGAATTGACACTTTACGCCAGCCTGCTGCTAAAACCCTGCAGTGGTTCCTCTGACCCAGAACAAAAGCCAAAGTCCTTTCTAGGTCCTATAGCCATAGTGTCCCCACGGCTGTCCCCTGACCTCCAAGTATGTGCCTCTCTCCCCTCCAAACACATCACCATCCTCACTGTTCCGGGCACACCACATGCCCCAGGGCCTTGGCACCTGCTGCTGCGGCCCTGGGATGGTCAGACCCAGAGACCCCCAGGGCCACCCCATCTGCCCTCCCTGTGGCCAACCCTGACTGTCCCATTTAAAACCACAGCCCCAAGCATCCCCTCACCTTAACTCATTGCCCTGTTCACAGCCTCAGAAGGAAAGCATTCAGTGTTTCACCAGCAAGTACAATGAGAACTGGGTGGTTTATGGACAGACCTTATCAAGGAGGTTCCTCTCTGTTCCGATTTGTCTGACAGCTTTCATCAGCAATGGGTGTAGAATTTTGTCAAATGTTTTTTCTTCCTTGATTGATATGATCGTGTGATTAAATTGATTGACTTTCAAATACCAAACTAGTCTTGCATCTCTAGATTAAACCCTACTCGATTGTGTTGTATGTGTAATATTTTTCCATGTATTGCTAATTTTATTTGCTAACATTTTATTGAGGATTTTGGGGTCTATATTCATGAGGAATATTGTTATGTAGGTATTTGGGGGAGTGGGTATTTTTAGTTTTGTACTGTGTTTGTCTGGTTTTGGTATCAGGCTAAAACTATCAATTTCATGAAATTAATTGGGAAGTATTCATTCCTGTTTCCTGGAAAAGATTGTATAATATTTTTGTTAATTATTCTTCAAATAATTGATAGAGATTTCCAGTGAAGCCATATATATAAAACTGGTCTTTGTACCAATTTGAGTGAAGTATAGAGACCTTATCTCCTTTAAAGTTCTTTCCCTTCTACTATTAATAAAATAATTGTCTTAAATATTTCCTGTTTGTACATTTAAAACCATATTAGACTGTGTTATACTTTTTTGCTTCAATTATCAAATATAATTTAGAAAACTCAAGAAGAGAAGAAAAGCCTACTGTACTCACCCACATTTTTTTAAACTGTGCCTTTTCTACCTTCTTGATGTTCCAAGGTCCTTTTAACATTATTATTATTTTCATTCTTTTCAGAGAACTATTAACCATTATTTTAGGATATGTCTGCTGGTGACAAATTCTTTTTATTTTTCTTCATCTGAGAGAGTTTTAATTTCTCATTCATTCCTGAGGAATATTTTCACTGGGTATAGGATTCTGGATTGACAGTTCTTCTCTTTCAAAGTCTGAAAATATTGTACCACTTTCTCTGGCCTCCATGGTATCTGAAGAGAAGTCATCTGTTAATCTTAGTAAAGATCATTTGTCATTTTTCACTATTAAGCATGACATAGTAATGAAGTTAATATTTTTCTATTCCTATTTTATATAGTTTCCTTTCTTTAAAACCTTTCCTTTCTTTTAAAAAAAAAGTTATCGAGGATAACTTTTGAGTTTTGTCAATTTCCTTTTCAAAATTTATTGAAATCATATATTATTTTCTCATTTGAACTAATGGTATGATGAATTATAATAATGTATTTTCTAATACTGAACCATTTTCCTGTCTTAATACAAAGCCAGATTGGTCACATATCTTTGTTTTTATATTCTTTTAATATTTTGATGGATATCAATAGATAGAAATTTTAGAATTTTTGAATCTATATTCATAAGATCAGTTTTTTAAGTATTAGGGGAGCTATCTTTTCCAAAATCAACACTTTTCTAGTTTCAAATAATTGAGCAGCTTTCTTAATATACTAAATCAGTTTAAACATCGGAAAAATGATCTGTTTTATTAAAACTCAGTCATTAAATGTCAGAATTCATTTTAGGATGACAATTCTCTGGTTACTTCTCTTATTTCCTGGTTGCTGGTGTGTCTAGACTTCCTTCCTTCTTGATATATACTTAGAAAACCACCCACTCCATGGAGATGCTCAGAATGTTCACTCGAGTTACACGGAGTGTGATCACATCTTTAACCAGCAGGCTAGCCTGAGGATGTTCCTTCCATAGCGATGACCGAGACACAAGGGCGCATGCACAACCAACACATTTTAACCCAGCACACCCAGCATGTCTGCTGAGGTTCCATTGGCCAGAGAAAATCACGTAGCCCAGCTCCCAGCTAAGTCGTGGAAAAGTAGACTCTCCACCAAAGATGAGAGGAACTTCACATGGACATGGCAAAGGGCAGGAGAGCAGGGAGAGTGAAAAACTCAATCACCATAGAGTTCTTGTTCCTTTTAGTGTGAAGAACATTTAGTGATCAAATTTGAGTTCAATGTGAGTACTTATTGCTGTTGAGATGGCATTGCTTCTAGGCCTGAAGTGCATGAAGTTAGAAAATACATCTTAAAAATAAAGCATGACTTCATATTAATATTTTCAGGGCAAACATAACAGTGTAAGGTTCAGCATAGGCTCTTATTTTGCACCTTTATTTTCTCTCTCACACTAAACACCCTGCTTTATAAGAGCATTAATAATTACTACTTTTTTAAATCTCATAACATTCATAAAACAGTTTCAAAGTAATAGTTCTAATATTACGAACAACAAAATGACTATGTGAAGTCTAAGATTTCTTCGTAATTCCTTTTCTTCTTAGACTGTATTCCACTAAGTGTGTACAATAACACAAATAATAAAAATACTATGCTTTAAAAATGAATGAAATGATTTTTTCTCTATGTGGTTATGTTATCAATTTGATACACAACTAGCTTCACTCATTACCATTTTCAATTTTAAAAATTGCCTTTTGCTATTAATTACATGATACATTAAATGGTTCAAAAATCAGAGGATTACAGAATTTACATTTAAATCTCACTTTCATTCTATGCTGTTCTCTCCTACCTGTTCCCTACAGGTAACCATCTAACCCTGACTTTCTGGTTTATCTGTTTCTTTTTGTAAATATATATATATATATGTATGTATGTATTCTTATTCCCCTCCTACAGTACACAACATGTAGCACCCTATTTATTCTGGTCTGACCCTTGCTTTTTTTCACCTGACGCCATTTTGAAGCTCTGAATGTATCCGCACAGAGGTTTTCCTCTTTCCTTTTGTAGCTTCATAGTCCAGCCCTCTGTTCATGGATATTTCAGCTGTTTCCAGTCTTGTGGTGTCACAAATAATGCTGCGATTAATTACACCACTGTACGGTCATCTCGTCCTCAGCTGCACTTTTGGGATAGATTGCTAGACACAGGGTTACCAGGTTGAAGGGCAATGCAGCTATTTTGTTTCTATTGCTTTTTAACATGAGTGTTTTTAGCCCGAAAGTGATCTTTACTGATCTCACCTGTGTTAGATGAAATAATCTCTCAAACCTGCTTGAGACTATCAATTAGGCCCTTAGTATTTCTTTTTTCTTTTCTTTTTTGTTTTTTTTTTTAAAGATTTTATTGGGGAATTGGGGGAGGGGAACAGACAAGTTGCTGTTCTTTTGTTCTTCAGTCTAGTTGTGGAGGACGGTGCTTCACTGGCCCGTGTTGGTATTATCATTGCACTCTTCCCGGGTGAGGCAGTCGCTTGCCATCAATTGGACGGCTCAAGGCAGCTCATGCCAGCTGCTGGCCAGCCCCACTGTAGGCTTGCAGCCCAGCTCCAGGTCGAGCTGTTGTTCACCATCTTATCTGTAGAGGGCGCAGCATCATTGGCCCTCATGTGGGATCCGAACTGGGGTCCTGCTGCTCAGAGTTGGTGTCCCAAGCCAACTCTTAACCTAAGCGCCATTTGGCCGGCCCCCTTATTATTTCTTTCCGTATTAAAAAGTAAATTTGTTTCCTATGATACTATTTATTCTGAAGCCTCAGAAAAATCTCTATTCTATTCCATTGAATCTTTGCTGTGTCTGCTCATGGGTTTTCACTGTCTTCTTATTCTTCAAGTGTGTGTGTGTGTGTGTGTGTGTGTGTGTGTGTGTGTGTGTGCGCGCACAGACTTGTAAGCTTCATATTTTGGGGGACAGGAGGTGGTGCTGCAGGGTGGTAGGGCCTATGCTTTCTCTAGTAGTTGATATTTGGGATTTGATCTTTTTTGAAATTTGTGGGTCTTTATTAGCATCTTTTAGTCTATGAACAAAATAAGGGGAAATATTATTAATTTTGCTTCATTGAGAACCCAGCTGACTGGAGATCCAGAAACAATAGATGACTCAGCAGCTTTGCTCACGTTTCGTTTCAGCTGCCCCAGGAGAGGGCAGAGGTAGAGGTCATTACTGAATCCCACTGTGTGTGTGATTCAGTCGGACAAGTAAGCTGGCTCACCCCATAACCCTCACTAGATGGCTCCAACGTCACCATCTTTATCAACCTTAGCTTTGTTGTGGTAGCTGGTGTGCTGAGGGCAGCATAGCTCCAAGTGTTTCACACAACCTGACTCCTAAAACCCACACGCAACCCAAGACGTAGGTATGAGTATTAAGCTAACTTACAGACTGTTAACCTTTGGCACAAAGGGGTTAAGTGAGCGCCCAAGCCACACAGCACAGAAAATTAACTGAGGGCGTCAGAGAGAAGCGTCAACCAGAGCAAGCTCAGTTTGTTAACACTGACACAAATAGCTTCCACCTGTCCCACCTGATTCAACCTTGCATTCTAGTCATAGTCCCCAGCCTCACCTGGGCCCTGCCTGGCCACTTGCTCGCTCACTCTGTGCAACAGGTGCTGCCAGCACTCTGCAGTGCTCTCCGGCCACCCCCATCTGGGCGGCTGCAGAGCCTGCCCGTCCTTCATAAAGAGCACAGAAAGCGGCAGGACGACCTCTAACGTGCCCCAGCGCCTCCTAGGACCTTCCTGCCCGCACTAATGTCCTGCAAGTTCGGGTGATCACAAGGGGAGAGCTGGGGTCTCCCTCCTCAGGGTCCTGGAGCAGGGTAGATACAACCTGTCTTCTCCGGGGTCAGCTTTCTCAACTTTAAATTCAAGTTGTGGGTTTAGAAGATCCAGGGCGTTTCTACAGCCTGGAATCGTGCCTGCGGACGTCGTGGGGCCGCATGGGGGGCACATCTGGTTTTCGCAGGAGCACACCTGCTGGCGCCTGCTCACCAGCCCGGCCGGTGGGCCTCCTCGCCATCTCCTCTTTCCTCCTCCAGAGGGCGCCACAGAACAAGGAGCAGCGGCTCACAGCGCTGCTTGGCTGTCAATCCTGGCCCTTGATCGGGAAAGAAGTTAAAACACATTGTCTATGGGGTTTTGTTATTATTGGTAGATTTCGACTTGTCATGTTCTCTTTTGTGACCGTGGATGACCGAAAGCTGCGTGAATTTTCCACATGCATTAGTGGAAAAGTGACCTTTTTTCTAAAAGCTTTGTTAGAATTTGCAACTTCATGCTGTGTCAGATGGCACACGTTTGTATAAACGCACAGTCATGTTTTCTGCCCCTAACAATGGCCACGTTGTCAGACAAGAAATGAGGGCATCCAATAGGAAAATATTAAAGGCCACAAACTCGATTGGGCAACATGCCCACAAACAGTTACTACATGTGCTCCACCGAGATCTGTTGTGCTGCCTTTTCGTGTCTGCAGCCGTGTGAAAACGACTGTGTGAGCTTCTTCGCAGAAGCTTTTCCGGACGATCTCCCAAGACTCATGACGCCCTAAGTCACACATTTTTTTTTAAAGTGTATCAAATTTTGGGTCCAGATAATTTTCCTCTAAGACGTGTTTTACCTCGTGTTTTTCTGTCCATTCAACAGAACGTGGTTCCCTCTAACAGGCTGGGAGAGAGGTTGTGGTTGCACGTTGTCTCTGCAAACTCACCCAGGAGGAGGGGCAGTAGATGGTGACAGAAGGTTCCAGGGCCCAGGGAGCCCTCCCATCCCCCCCTTCCCCAGCGGCCTGCTCTCATCCACGCCCCTGCTGCCAGCAGAAGGGGGCTCCACAACCCGCCCCTCTCTCCCAGGCTCCCTTGGGGCC
Organism: Hipposideros armiger; assembly: GCF_001890085.2. Classification (NCBI taxonomy): domain Eukaryota; kingdom Metazoa; phylum Chordata; class Mammalia; order Chiroptera; family Hipposideridae; genus Hipposideros; species Hipposideros armiger. The sequence goes on along the minus strand of NW_017732103.1, from coordinate 199,019 downwards.
CTGAATAGGCCCAGAAAAGGAATAATGGCCTTTACTAAGGAGGAAGAGGGGGGTGGTGGTTGTGAGAGAGCAACGGAGCAGCAGGAGAGAGGACCCGACGCAGCTGGGAGGAATTGTCCTTGCAGGCACAGCAGCACCAGGCACCGGGCACCGGGCTCTCAGCCACCACGGAGGCCTTTGTCCTGTTTCTTGTCTTTCTCTCCTTCCTGGCTTTCAGAGCCTGGCAACGAGGGTGGAGAGCCACTAGGTGGGGGCAGGAGGGCCATGAGCAGGTGGCCTATGAAAGGCACAGGGAAACCAGCCAGGAGTCCCAAAGAGCTACAGCAAACACTTCTTCGCTATTTTGTCCCTGTTCCTCCTGTCTTTCTCCCACTATGTCTATAAGAATCTCTTCGGGAAAGTAGCAGAATATCCTTTTTTTCATTAAGATAGATGATTCACATACCCTAGAACTCACCCTTTGAAGAGTTCAATTCAGTGTTTTTTAATTCACAAGTGTGCAACTGTCACCACGATCAATTTTAGAACATTTTCATCACCCCAAAAGGAAGCCCCAGAGCCCTTAGCAGTCACTCCCCATTACCCTTCCCCCAGCCCCTGGCAACCACTAATCTGCTTTCTGTCTCTATAGATGTTATGGGCTGACCTGTCCCCCCAAAATTCACATGTTAAAGTCCTAACCCCCAGCACCTTGGAGACGGGGCCTTGAAACAAGTGACTGAGTTAAAATGAGGCCCTGAGAGTGAGTGCTCATTCAATCTGACTGGTGCCCTTCCAAGAAGAGGAAACCTGGACACACAGAGAGACACCGAGGATGCGCCCACAGAGGAAAGACTGTGTGATGACACCGTGAGAAGACACAAGCCAAGGAGGGAGGCCTTGGAAGGAACCAGCCCTGCCCACACTTTGATCTTGGACGTCCAGCCTCCAGAGCTTTGAGAACATAAATTTCTGTCATCTGGGACCCCCAGCCTGTGGCACGTGGTTAGGGTAGCCCTAGCAGAGTGACAACAGACTTTCCTGGTCCATGTAAATGGAATTCTACAACATACAGTGTTTTGCATCTGCTTTCCTTAACTTGGCGTAATGTTTTCAAGGTTGGTCCATGATGTAGCTTCTATATAAGTACTTTATTCCTTTTATTGCTGAGTATTCCATCGTGTGGATATACACACTTTGATTTTCCCATTTATCACATGGGACGTTTGGGTTGTTTTCACTACTTGACTTTTATGAATAATGCTATTATGAAAATCACATACGAGGTTTTGGTGAATATATATTTTCAATTGCCTTGGGTATATCCCTAGGAGTGGAATTTCTGGGTCACATAGTAATCCTGCGTTTAACTCTTTAAAGAACTGGAAACTGTTTCTCAAAGTGGTTGCACCAGTTATGTCTGTGGGTTCCGATGTCTCCACGTCCTCGCCAACGCTTGTTATTGTCTGTTTTATCACAGCATCCTCACGGGGGTGCAGGGATGTCTGGGTGTGGTGAGGATATTCTTTTACATCAAGAATGGTTAACACAGCATAGTTTCTTTCTCGGTGCCAGCTTCCGCTATCTGTGCTTCTCACCAACATCAGAAACATAAACACCAGCTGTGCAGCCGTTGCGGAACCTCATGTAACGGTTTTGCAGTTCACCCAGACGGGGCCACTGAACTTGTCTAGGTGTCTCACCTGCTGGTCACAGGCGACTCGGTCAGTCCCCTTGGTCCCTTCCCCAGCACACCGCCGCACTCACCGGTGACACTCGAGAGACTGTGTGGTCCAGACCTGCGTCTCCCTAAGGCCACTGTCCTCCATCATGAGACTTGGGTGCCCAGGTTGGTCATTGTGGCCTGGGGCTCAGGACAAGAGAGGCAGAGCCCGGCGGGGCCCGAGCCAGCTGCTCCCGGGGCCTGGAGCTGGCTCCGCTGGGAGTGGGACCTGTGTCTGTTTCGGGAATTTCCTGAGCTGGTCGGCCTCATACTGCCCAGGCCTGCGGCAGTTGGGTGGTCCAGGTGATGGAAGGCTGGCCTGGGCTAGTGGACACAGTGGCTGAAGGGAGATTAAGGGAAAGGAGGCCGGTAACACGGAGAGACAGACAGATGCCCTCCTGCAGACACGGACATCTCCTGGGGACAGGGCTCTGAACAGGTGGCAGGCCCAGCCCCTGAGACGGGTGCAGGACGCCAGTCGATGATGAGACCAGCGTGCGTAGCCTCACAGCTGAAAGGTCTCGCTTCAAACAAAATGCCACTTCCCCACGCAACGGGAAGTGCTCAGGAAGCAATCCTCTCTGCCCGGACTTCAGCGTTTTTGGCAGTCCCTTCCAGGGCAAGTTGGCTCTGTTTACTGACCCTCAATCTCTAGTGACAAAGTACTTCGCAGGAGGTAATGCATTCAACACCCAGACCAGGGAGTAAGCCCGAGGGAGGCAGCTGTGTGTCCTTTGACACTCAGCATCTCTGCAGCGGTCACAGAGCGTTTGCTCACGTCTGTGATGTGAACACTGACACCAGCAGATTTCAAGCTCCCAGTATGAGGCCGACCAGCTCAGGAAATTCCCGAAACAGTCACAGGTCCCACCCCCGGCAGAGCCAGCTCCAGGCCCCCGGAGCAGCTGGCTCGGGCCCCACCGGGCTGTGCCACTCTTGTCCTGAGCCCCAGGCCACAATGACCAACCTGGGCACCCAAGTCTCATGATGGAGGACAGTGGCCTTAGGGAGACACAGGTCTGGATCACACAGTCTCTCGAGTGTCACCTCTGTGAGGATGTGTGTGTGCACACGTGCCCTGGCCAGGGTGTCATTGCTAGCTTACAGTCCATGACGGTGGCTCTGTGCCTTGCTAGAACCCAAGGAAAACAGTTTCCATCTCAATTCCTGGATGCAGCCTTGTCCCATCTTTGACTCTGCTCCCACCCTCGTCTCCTGACAGGCCACCTAACCTGGTCAAATTCATGTCTGGGGAGAAGTTATGAGCTGTCCCTCCTGGTGGTTTGTTTTCACCAGGGGTCTGGCCGTCCCTTCCCTGCCATCACCCTGACCCCTGAGTGCAACCATTGCTTAACACAATACAGGAAGGGTGCCAACCCCGTGCTGAGACCCACTTGCATAGAGTGAAAGGGCCGTGTCCCCAGTGCTCAGTGACTATCCACATCCCCTTCAAAGCCCAGGTTCCTTGGGTCACAGCAATTTCATTTCACTGCTGAATAAATGAGTTTTCAACGTCTCAGTGCTTCTGTCTGGTCCTCCATCAAATAACATTCAGGTCTTCATACCAACTGTATTACTTAGAAGGAAATGTGCTTACGTGATGAGATGGCCATGAAAAGTGTTGTGAGTATACGCTGTTTTTCTGTGACTGAATACTGAATGCTCCTTTTCTGCAGTAATTAACTTTTTTGAGGAAAAAAAATTGATTTGCATTAGTAATTTGTAAATTTTAAGGTTTAGAAGCTAAGTTCCTGGAATAATCACCATTTTAAGATGGTGATTATTATAACATGCAACCATGTGTTTGTCACTCTGAAATCTGTAGGGTTTCAGCTCGCACGTCACCCCGCTTTCTTCTGTTCAGCATTAGATACTTATTCTCAGTTAGTGGAATGCCACCGACTTGTGAATTCCATGGTGGTTTCCATGGCAGCACACGCCCAGAGCTCCCCGCCCACTTCCGTGTCTGGTGAGGGTGGGAGAAATGGAACTAGGACTTGGAGACAGAGTTTATGCAGCTAGGGATGCCAGTGTTCATCTTTCCAAAACATTCACAAAGCTTATTTCTTGCCTATGGCTCTCCATATGGGGCACAGTGCTCCCACTATCAGCAAGACGTGGCCAAAGTCACTCTGTCCTATGAAGGACAACACTGCAAAACTGCAGGTCAGGTTTCTGCCCCCACAAGCTACTCTCAAAACTTAGGAAGGGAAATGGCAACTGTTGTGTGGTGGGGGAGAGATAGAGATAGATAGAGATGGAGATGGAGTTAGAGATGGAGATGGAGATGGAGATGGAGATGGAGATGGAGATGGAGAAGGAGAGGGAGATGGAGAAGGAGAAGGAGATGGAGATGGAGATGATAGAGATGGAGAAGGAGAAGGAGATGGAGATGGAGATGGAGAAGGAGATGGAGATGGAGATGGAGATGGAGAAGAAGGAGATGGAGATGGAGATGGAGATGGAGATGGAGATGGAGACGGAGATGGAGATGGAGAAGGAGAAGGAGAAGGAGATGGAGATGGAGATGGAGAAGGAGATGGAGATGGAGAAGGAGATGGAGATGATGGAGATGGAGATGGAGATGGAGATGATGGAGATGGAGAAGGAGAAGGAGATGGAGATAGAGAGGGATATCGATAGGGATAGGGAGAGGAAGGTGGACAAGGAGGAGACAAAGGGACAAGGACAAGGGGGACTATGAGTGACATGTGGAGTGTCACTTGTTTCTAAGCAACTAGTTGTTTGGGAACAGCCTCTTCTAAAGGATTATTCTGAGCTGGCCTTTCAACTACAGTTCTCCAGCTTGTAGATTACAAGCTGATGACTCATCATGGCTTTCTCCTTAGCTCCATCACTTGCACTTCCTGACCAGGTGGCAGGACAGCATGGCTGGCGGGTGGTCCTGGGAGCCGCTCACCTCTCTCCCCTGCCTCCACCTTGGGAAAAGTGAGGTTAGTGCCAGCTGCAGCTGCCCCCTCACACTCATCAGAGAGCCTTGTTTCCCCAAAGAATGATGGTATTGTATTGATCTTGTCTGTCACACCCAAATTCAACATTCTCTTGCTAACCCGCTGAACCTTCTATGTTTTCATTTTAGAGGGAATCGTTGTAAACGATGCTGGACATTTCTCTGTATTTCTCCTTCCAGTCCCTGACAGCCAGGTCAGATCCCCGGCTCGCAGGCTCGCCCTGCCATCCCAGGTCCAGCCCACGCTGTCCGGGCAGCCTGAGGCCAGGGCAGCTCAGACCTCAACTACAGGGCTGGGGGTGGGACAGGAACAGACAGAAAGGTAACGGCTAGGTACTTCCCTGCACTGTAATATAAATGACTAAAGAGAAACACTGCTGACATTTCAAACTAGACAATCATACTCAGCCTCAGGAATGAATGAGAGGGAAAGGTAGATTAAGTGAGGAAAGAAAGAAAGAGAGAAAGAAGGAAGGAAGGAAAGAAGGAAGGGAGGGAGGGAGGGAGGGAAAGAAAGGGTAGCAAAAAATTGAGGAAAGCACGGAACCAGGTTTCTGCAATTTGAAATAAGTATTATACTTATGAAAGTGAGAATTCCCTATTTGTGAATCCTCATAGTTATGTGTTTGTTTGTAGAGTTTTATTTTTTGAGTAGGTAATTACACAAATGGCTGTGGTCCCCTCCTGATTTACCATGTCGTCAATTACATACACCTCAAAAGTTAGTAGCACTAAATTCTAAAATTGGAAAGAATTCAAGTTGCATAAATTCAGTTTTGAAAACAAAGAGAAATTGAAATGCATTTCTAGAGAACACTGTCTTGACAATGTGTATAAGCGTTCTAAACTATAGGAAATCTCCCCAGACATTTTTCTAAACTCTGAGGTGAATTGCTTTGGAATATTTTGAGATCCTAAGAATACTAACTCTTACCCCTGAAAAACCTATTTAAAAGAAAAGAAAGGGCAAGAAAAAAAGGGGTAACCCAGCGCCTTTGCATATCGGTTAGATCCATCACAGGCAAAGGCCGCAGTGTTTCAGCGTGAACATTACTCACACTGTTGGGAACCTGGAGGAAGGCTCAGGACGTGCAGGGCTCCGGGCCAGGAACCGACGCCCGCCCAGGCGCTGCCCCCTCAGCTGCACGGCTGCACGCGAGGGGCGCCGTGAGTCTGGGCCTCAGTTTCCTTACGTGTAAAATAGGGAGGAAAGAAACCGCGTCTCTGACCATGTTCAGGGTCATTCCCTGCACGTCTGTGCAGCCCAGCAGGTATGAGCTTGGCTTGGAGAGGCCGCTGCGCTCCTCCACGGGGCAGCTGACTCGTCCGCGCACTGGGACTTGGAGCAGCGCGACCCAGAAGAGGCGGGAGTCTGAGCCCCCCCTTCCCGCCCTGCCTTATTAACTTGCGCAGTGTTTTCCGAAGTTCCGTCTACAACCACTAGTGGGTATGGCCAGCGATGTTTTAACGTAATGGAACAGGAAAGAACGTGGCATGTTCCATGTAATTTACAAGGTAACAGAAGAGGCTGCCTTCACATGGGAAGGGTACGTGGCTTCATGAAATGTTTTGTTTCAGATACACACACTGGATCACAATGGAAAGTATATTTCCTCCTGTAGGTCACAGCCACGGTCTGAAAGCCATCGTTCTACGGAAAATAAAAGGAAAAGTGAAGGCCCTTCTTCCGGGGAAGACGGTGGGGATAGAGGGAGCGGGCCACCAGGCCCAGAGGCCGGGGCGCTGGGGTTCTCTCACAGGCAGTGCCGCCTGAGCACCTCACCAGAAGAGGAAGCGCTCTACCAAGCACAGCCAAGGCCAGAGTGGCCGTCACTTTCTTGATGGAAATCAGGGCTTAGTGTGTGCCGAGACTGGGGGCTCCAACTGTGTTGCCACGGCAACCTGTGAGCGCTTCCACCGTCTCCATCTCGGTAGGATCCTGTCATTCGCTGTCATGGTGCCTGTGAGAACCTGTCTGCACAGGGTGCCCTGGCCACCCGCTGAACACGGGAGGTGGGCATCCCCTGGGAGCCCCCCAGGCCTGGAGCAGGTGCTGGCAGACCCACCGTGGGGATGGGCTGAGTGCTTCGCTCTCATCAGCAGGCAGAACTTGGCTCTTGTCTTTTTCCTGCTCCACGAGAGATGCGTCTAGAGGACAGCGAAGGGTGGGGTGGGAAGGACAGACAGACGGAGGCTGGTCCCTTGGGGACAGCCTGCACCTTCATTTCAGGCAGCAGCCTCCGGCTGATGATGAAACAGGACAGAGCAGGTGAGATGACACACAGCTCGTCCCACGGCACGGTGCCACACCGCTTGCTCCAGGTCGGGAAAAGCCACAGCAGCAGCGCGAAGACACTAGTATGAAACGGAAGAAGATTCAGGTCCTTCATTGTCACTGTGTCGTTTCTGCATTGTGACCTTTCAGTCATTGAAGAAAGAAAACTGAGACTCTTAAGGACAGAAATTCCAAAAGCAAAGGAAATTGTTTAAGAAATCCGCCTCCTGTGACCCTGTGTGTGTAAGCCTAGTGTTTTCTAAGTCCATTATATTTTCCTTTTGTAAAATACGGGGTCCATTTTCGGTGGCTTGGAGGGTCGCTTTAAGACTAGAACGAGGATAATAATCAGAAAACAACCAGTTTTAACAATGGGGAAAGATGAGAACAGACACCCCACCAGAGAAGATACGGGGATGGCAAATAAAGGTGGTGATCCAGTGTGAGTCATTAAAGAGATGAAAGTCAAAATCACAATGAGAAGTCACCACAGACCTCCAACAACAGCTCAAGTTCAAACTGCGACAACACCCCGTGGTGGCCAGAGCCGTGGAACAACTGGTGGGACTGCCAAACGGTGCGGCCATGTGGGCAGTCTCGCGGTTTCTTAGGAAGTGAGACACGCACCTGCTATGCGACCCCCTTTCCACTCCCAGGCCTTTACCCAGGAGAAATGGTGTGCGCACACGAGGACTTTCTCCTGCACGTTCACAGTGACCTCGTTTGTAATGGCCCCAAACTGGGAACAACCCAGACGTCCATCCAGACGTGAGCGGGTGACCCACCTGTGGCATAGCCACACCATGTAGCAACACCACTCAGCAGGAATAGGAGTAAGCTATCGATACACATCACACCCTGCAACGAAACCGATCCTCTGAGAGGAAAAAAACAGACTGAACAGAGCGCATGTGGGAAGATGCTGCTTATATAGAATTCTAGAAAACACAAACTAACGTAGCATGACAAACAGCCAATCAGCAGTTGCTTTGGGGCAATGGGGGGATGAGGGTAGAGGAGGGATGGGCTGCGCATTTCCAAAGGGACATGAGGAAATTTGGGGGTGACGAATATGTCCACTATTTTTAATGTGGCGATGGATGGCTTCACCTACATCACACATATGTCAAAACTCATCAAAGTTTAGGGTTTATGTATGTGCAGCTTATTGTATGTCAAGAGCGCTTCCAAAAAGCTGTAAAACAAAGAAAAACTGTCCTTTGCATCTGCAGGTCCCGCTCACACTGTCAACCAGCTCTTCCCCCTAAGATGACGCCACACTCCTTCACCACCGCCTGGCTCTTATTTATTGTCCCTGAAACCACCCTTGCAAAGGCCTGACTGTGCGCAGGGTGTAAGGCCACTGTCCTCCTCCCGCTGGGCCCCGTTGTGCTCCTGGCGCCGTGGCCACCTCCCCCTACCTGTTCATCCCCCTTGGCTGTTGTCTCTGCGACCACAGGCTCAGGCCCTGCTCCTATCACGATGGCCACTCACCATCATCCCTTTCACTGGCTTGTCAGGGCTCCATGTTGTCCCCTTTGGTCCTCATGCCGCATCTTCCTTGGGGATCTCGGCCACCCCCTCTCCGTACCTACCACCGGGAAGTTGATGGCTCGCACCCCCTGTGTACTCTGACCTCTCTCCCGACTCCAAGCTCACATCCAAGGGCGCCCCACCAGCCCCTGAAACCCCACGTACGCAGATGTGAGCCCTCACTCTCTCCCGAGGTTCACCCCACCCCACCGTTCCCTGTCCTGAGCAATGCCCCACCATCCTCTAAATGAGAACACTGGAGAGCCGACACGGCCCCTACATCCAGAATCAGTCACTAGGTCACTCCACACACCTGGCCAGAGCCTGTGTCCCCAAACCCCTGCAGTCCATGTTGAGATGTCGAGTGCGAGGACGGAAAAAGGACAAGTGACTTTTACTCTAAAGACATGGTTTCCTGGTGGACAGTCTCCCGGGCGAGAGGTCAGGGGGTCAGAAAGTCCCCATGAGGACGCTCATTTGATTGCTGACTTCTCTTTAGTGCCACCAAGCAAACATTTAATGAAGATGTCTCCCTCGTATGACCAGGAGGAGGTGGCCTGGCCCGTGGGGGAAGCGCTTAGGAGCGGGAAGGAAGTTCGGGTCTGCTCAGGTGCTTTTCAGCCTGGAGGTGGGTCGGAGGGGCCACCGCGGCTCTGCTGTCCCTCAGTGATCACAGGCAGTGGGATGAGGCCACCAGCCCAAACCGGGCTTCCGTGGACGTCCGGGCCCCTGGAGTGGGTGGAAAGAGCACTGGGCGGCCGGACGCCCGGGTACCCATGCCCACCGTGACCTTCCACTGACCGCGTGACTCTGGCCACTTCACTCCAAGCTGACGTGGCGAGGAAGCGGGCGGACAAGGGTTCCTCCCAGGGGCGTTAACGCCCCATTTGCGGCGCCGTCAGGGGACTCGCCGCCTCCCTCTGGATCCAGGCACCTCGCCTGCAAATGGCGTCACAAAGACCCAGCCACAAACTCCCAGGAGCTGGCTCATCCGGTCTGTGCCCAAACCATCCAGAGGTGACGTGGCCCTACTTGGTCCAGTAAGAGGTGGGCTTTCTTCCCCAGGGCCTTGGAGAAGCGTCAACATTCTGGAAGGCCAGGAAGCCACTTCTCAGGGTTTCATCCCGGACCTGGACGGCCGGGCTCTGGACCTGCCCAGGCTCCCGCGTGACCCCGAGGACATGGCACTGTCCTGGGATGGCGCTGCCACCATCTCCTCCATCAGGATGCTGAGGAAGGAAACCAATACGCACGGCTTCTAGGCTGCTGGTGTGCATGACAGATTCCTCTGGCTGGTCGAGAAACTCCGTGGGCAGGAGGACGTACAGTTTAGTCAGTGTCCCAACCGCCAGCCACACATTACAGCCACCTGGGCACTTCCAGCCTGATGCCCAGGCCACCCCGAGACTCTGAATCATGGACAGTGGTCTCTGTTTTTTCCCATTTTGTTTGTTTTGTTCTGTTAAGTATCCCGGGACACCAGAGTTGAACACTGTTCGCTCACTCATGACATAGGACATCTAACTCAGCCAGAAAGGAAAAAGATGTTTAATGTTACCTCCATTTAAAAGTCATTTTAATGACTCAAAAAACTCCGCATTATTGCAAAGAGTATTTAAGAATGTAGTGTATTTCTCTTTTTGTCCTTGAATCTTTGTCATGAAAATTGAAGGGCTATAACAATGTGCTAGATTTATTTTTGCAGAACAGAAGGAAAAAATCCCAAAGCTGCCAAACAATGTCTTGTTTGTTTTCTCTCGGTGCTGTTTTCAATACAGTGGCCTAACAGGCCTCTTGCAGGATTTTCCTGCATGGTTTTAAGCTCCTCTAATTCCCTAGAGAAACAATGGCCAGCAGTCCTTCCTGGCCCAAACTGGGGGTCCCAGGTGGCCTCACAGGGGCTCCAAAGCCTCTGGGCACCCATCCCCTTGTCCTCAGGTCCCTTCCTGTCCCTTCACCCTCCTCACCTCTCGCCCCAACCCTGACCTTGACTCCGCAGTCCAGCCGCCCTCCCCGCCCCAAGCCCTTTCTACCTGTGACTCAGTGAGGCTCTGGCTGGCAGGGCGCCTCGTACTGCTCAGGGCCCGTCCGGACACGTTCAGGGCAGGGACTTAGCGTGTCCTGCATCTCCATCGGTTGTCACAACATGAGCCAGCTGCCCTGGTGACCAAGGCGCGCACCATGTCCCCGGCCAGCGTCCGTCATTCTCATTTTCCGTTCCATCCTTCAGCTACCTGGTTCGTGTTGGAATTCACTGCTGAGCGTCCCTGCTGTCTGAGTTTCTTAGATTCCTCCCTTCGACAAAGCTCCTGTCTCCTTGGCTTGCCTGGAACTCTGCAGGCACTCGGGGACACCCCATGTTTGCACGGTAAAAAGCTGTGCACACAACCTGTGATATTTAGAATCATACTACAAATGCAGCCTTAGGCCAATAGCTGTGGCCACAGGTCGCTTTCTATGTTTATTATTCAGTCAGTCACATCATTCCTTCCTGTTAGGTGCTCTCCGGGCTCAGGGTCCTGGCACCAGCAGGGTGAGAAGTGTGACTTGGAGTAAAGAGGAAGCTCGTGGGCCCCGGTTCACGTGGGGGGCACACATCCCGGGCGCAGGGAAACTCCTGCCTTTTGCACTTGTTTACTCCAACCGGGAAGTCAGCAGTTTCTCTCCGTGACAGACGGAGGCCCCCATTACTGCACCACAAACCTCATCGGCTCGGCTCGGCTCGAGGGGCTGAGTGCTGGTCTAAGAGGAAGAAACACACAACAGTTTGGAAGGGAAGTCTATCCTGATCATGAAACCTCGGCCCCTCCCCTCCACCTTACAGCGGGCCAGGCCGTTCGTGTGGCAGCAGTTAGGGGCGCACCTGCCGTGGTTTGCATCGTAGCTGCCACACTTGCTGCTGTGTGACAGTGGGCAGACTGATCAGCCTTTCTGGGCCTCGGTCTTCTCATCGGCCAAAAAACGCCTACCTCACAAGGACGTCAAGATAGTTAAATTAGTTTGTAGATGCGCAGTGTTTGGTGTCAAACAAATCATTCTGGCACTCGTGAAGACAGTGACGAAGACTATTCAGGGCTATGGCTGGAGGTGTCAGGACTGTCGCAACCGGGAGAGAGACGGGCTCAAGTGCAGAGAGCAAAAGCAGGTGGATTTATGGCGAGAAGTGGGGGCAGGGGTGTTGATGGACAGGAAATTACTAATGGAGACATAGAGGGGCGGGAGAGCGTCTTGCTGAGAACAGGCCGGGAGACCAGGTGTCAGGCTGGGGAATCTCCCGACGCAGACGCAGACGCAGACGCAGCAGGATTCTTGTTTCAACCGGTCTAGGCAGCCGAGGCCGGGCCCAGGGAGGCCGAGGACAGTGCCTGTGGACGAGGCCCAGGGGGAGAGAGGCTCAGAGACTCAGGTTTGGCCAAGGAGAGCCTGTCATTGGAAACAGAGTCCTTACACACTAGTACTCTATAAATATCGGTAATTCTTGTCACCTTCCATACACTGAATAGAATACTTCATTATTAGCGAGACAAACAGTTAGCAAAGAAGAAATGCAAACGGATGCCACATGAAAATACACAAAAAGTAGTATAACTTTATTATTATTCAAGGAGTTCCAAAACAATGTCTTCTTCTTTTTTCTTTTTCTTTTTTTTTCTTTTGGCTATCACATTAACATGTTAAAGATAATAATACCATGTGTTTGGGGGCGAATGGAAAAGACATTCTCACTCACCACACTGGGGTGGACATCGGTACAAAACTTTCTAGAGGAGGGCCAGCCAAGTGGCGCGTTGGTTAAGAGCTGGCTTGGGACGCCAGAGGGCCCCAGTTCGGATCCCACATATGAGGGCCAGTGACACTGCCCTCTACAGCTAAGATGCTGAACAACAGCTCAACCCGGAGCTGGGCTGCCGTGAGTCGCCAGTGACGGCGTAGGCTGCAGCCCCTGTGGCAGTGGTTTGCCATGGGCTACCGTGTGTAGCCAGCAGCCAGTGTGAGTGGCCAGCAGCCGCAGTGAGCGGCCATCCAGAAGCTGGCGACTGATCTGCCTCGCCCGAGAAGAGCGCAATGATGGTGCCAATTTGGGCCAGTGAAGCAATGTCCTCCACAACTAGACTGAAGAACAAAAGGACAGCAACTTGTCTGTTTCCCTTCCCCCAATTCCCCAATAGAAATCTTTAAAAAAAAAAGATTTAATATTCAGAAATCAGTTGCATTTCTATACATTAATAATGAATTATCAAAAAGACAAATTAAAAAAGCAGTCCCATGGGCCGGCCGAGTGGCGCGATGGTTAAGAACTGGCTTGGGATGCCAGAGGGCCCCAGTTCGGATCCCACATAGGAGGGCCAGTGACACTGCCCTCTACAGCTAAGATGCTGAACAACAGCTCAACCCGGAGCTGGGCTGCAGTGAGTCGCCAGTGATGGCGGAGGCTGCAGCCCCTGTGGCAGTGGTTTGCCATGGGCTACCGTGTGTAGCCAGCAGCCAGCGTGAGCGGCCAGCAGCCTCAGTGAGTGGCCGTCCAAAAGCCGGCGACTGATCTGCCTCGCCCGAGAAGAGCGCAATGATGGTACCAACTTGGGCCAGTGAAGCAACGTCCTCCACAACTAGACTGAAGAACAAAACGACAGCAACCTGTCTGTTCCCCTTCCCCCAATTCCCCAGCATTGTTCCCATTCCCCCAATTCCCCAATAAAAATCTTTTTTTAAAAAAAAAGCAGTCCCATTTAAATTGCATTAAAAAAAATACCTAGGAATAAATTTAACCAAAAAGGTATAAAACTTGTACTCAGAAAACTATAAGACATTGAAGAAAGAAACTGAAGAAGATACAAATAAATGGAAGCCTATACTGTGCTCATGAGTAGGAAGAATTAACATCGTTAAAATGTCCACACTGCCCAAAGCAATCTATAGATTCAATGTAATCCCTATCAAAATACCAATGGCATTTTTCACAGAACTAGAACAAATAACCATAAAACTTATATAGAATCATAAAAGACCCCATATAGCTGCAGCAATCTTGAGAAAGGACAAAGTTGGGGGTATCACACCACCTGATATCAAAGTATATTACAAGGCATCATGGTACTAGCATAAAACCAGACACACAGGTCAGTGGAACAGAATACAGAGCCCAGAAGTAAACCCACACCTATATGGCCATTAATCTATGACAAAGGAGATAAGAATATACAGTGGGATAAAGACAGTCTGCTCAATAAATAGTGCTGGGAAAACTGGACAGACACATGCAGAAAAAATGAAACTGAAACAACTTCTTACACCATATACAAGAATCAACTCAAAATGGATTAAACACTTAAATGTGAGACCCGAAACCACAAAACTCCTAGAAAAAAATAGGTGTACTCTCTGGTATTGTTCTTAGTAATATTTTTTCTGATATATTGCCTCGGGCAAGGGAAATGAAAGAAAAAAATAATCAAGTGGGACTACATCAAACTAAAAAGTTTTTGCACAGCAAAGGAAAAAACCATCAATAAAATGAAAAATGAAAAGACAACCTACTGAATGGGAGAAGATATTCACCAATGATACATCTGATAAGGGGTAATATCCAAAATTTATAAAGAACTCACACAACTTAACACCAAAAAATCAAACAATCCAATTAAAAAATGGGCAGAGGCCCTGAATAGACATTTATACAAAGAGGACATACAGATGGCCAATGGACCATATGAAAAGATGCTCAATGTCACTAATCATCAGAGAAGTGTAAATAAAACCACAATGAGATAGCACCTCACACCTGTCAGAATGGCATCATCAATAAAGTGCTGGGAAGAATGTGGAGAAAAGGGAACCCTCGTGCAGTGTTAGTGGGGTTACAAGTTAATGTAGCCACTATGGAAAGCAGTACGGAGGTTCCTCAAAAAATTGAAAATAGAGCTACCATATGACCCAGCAATTCCACTTCTGGGTATTTATCCAAAGAAATCCAAAACACTCATTAGAAAAGATACATACACCCTTATGTTCATCTCAGCATTACTTACAATATTCAAGGTATGGAAGTAACCTAAGTGCCCATCAATAGATAATTGGATTAAAAAGAAGTGGTAAATATATACAATGGAATACTACTCAGACATAAAAAGAATGAGATCTTACCATTTGCAACAACATGGATGGACCTAGAGGATATTATGCTAAGTGAAATAAATCAGACAGAGAAGGACAAATACCATTTGATCTCACTTATATGTGGAATCTAAAGAACAGAATAAACAAACAAACAAAACCGAAACAGACTCAGAGATACAGAGAACAAACTGATTGTTGCCAGATGGAAGGGGGGTTGGGGTCTGGGTGAAAAAGGTGAAGGGATTAAGTACAAACTGGTAGTTACAAAATAGCCCTGGGGATATAAAGTACGGCATAGGGAATATAGTCAATAATATTGTAATAACTAAGTATAGTGTCAGATGGGTACTAGACTTATCAGGGGATCACTTCCTAAGTTATGTAAATGTCTAACCATTATGCTATACACCTGAAATTAATATAAAATAATATTGAATGTCAACTGTAATTTAAAAATTTTAAAAGGAGGGAAAAAGGGAAGGGGAATAAGAGGTCCAAATTTCCAGGTATAAAACAAGTCACGGGGATGTAATGTACAGCATGGGGATTATAGTCAATAATATTGTGACAGCGTGGTACAGTGTCAGATGGTTGCTGGACTTATCCTGGTCATCACTTCTTTAGGTATATAAGTGTTGGATAACTATGGTGTGCCCCTGAAGCTAATATAATATTATACATTAGCTACATTTTAATAAGAATCCTTATTTTAAAAGGAAATAATCATTTGACCGAGAAACAGAGAATTTTGAATAAAGGCAATTCTCTTCACCCTGTGGGTTCTCTGTGCCCTGTGGTCCCTTATTTATTGCAGATGAACTAAGGACACCCCTGCTGAATAGATGCTCAGGCCTGGGAAGTCCTTGCAGCCGCAGTGGAAGGAGTGGGGAGGAGGAGGGCTCCCACCGCCAGCACTCTGGCCCTGTGGCTGCCCGTTCCTCCCGACGTGAAACTGACATCACGGTGGGGAAGAGTGTTAGTGAACCAGAATATCCCTGGAACGCCTGGAATTCATGGTCATGATGAGGGTGTAACTGCATTTCCCTCTGTGCAGGACAGGATGCCGCATCAGGAGACATCAGAAGGCGCCTCCGGCCTGGTGATGCTCAGGGTCCCTGATCAATGCGGGTGTGGGCAGGCAGGGTTTCCTCCTTGTGTCCTGACCCCGAGGGACTTCCTTGCTGAGAGAAGGGGTCACGCCCATAATGACCAAGGGTGACACAGGAAAACACAGCCCAGGGCAGGTGCTCAAGCAGCCTGCTGTCCTGACAGTTTGTTCTCAGGACAATGGGCAGGTCCTCCTGGTGGCGGGGACCTGGACAACCACCAGAGAGTTTGTGTAAGTGCTCGGTGATGACCCTTGGATTCCACTGGTAACTGACAAAGCCTTTTGCTGAACAGATATGGGAGTCTTTTTTCTAATATCAGATATAAATATTGTTTTAAATCAACTTTTTCTAAAATTTCATGTGTCTTCAGGTTTGTTTGTTTTTTTAACATTTTTTTTTTTAATTGGGGAATTGGGGAAGGGGAACAGACAAGTTGCTGTCCTTTTGTTCTTCAGTCTAGTTGTGGAGGACGTTGCTTCACTGGCCCAAGTTGGCACCATCATTGCGCTCTTCCCGGGCGAGGCAGATCAGTCGCCGGCTTCTGGACGGCCGCTCACAGTGGCTGCTGGCTACACACGGTAGCCCATGGCAACCCACTGACACAGGGGCTGCAGCCTACACCGTGGCCAGCAACTCACAGTAGCCCAGCTCCAGGTTGGGCTGTTGTTCAGCATCTTAGCTGTAGAGGGCAGTGTCACTGGCCTTCATATGTGGGATCCGAACCGGGGCCCTCTGGCGTCCCAAGCCAGCTCTTAACCAACGCGCCACTTGGCCGGCCCCGGGTTTTTCTTTTTAATTGCAAAATGCACAGTCTAATATTACAACCAGTGAGAATATTAGGAACCCCAACGTGGCCGGGGAAAGCCAGAGGAACCCTGTCCAGGCTGGTCCTGGCTAGTCTGTGAGGAGGGGGCTGGGGCTCGGGGGACATGGGCTCCTAACCTTTTCTCTATGTGGTATCCATGGTCACAATGAGCATGTGTCATTTTATAATTTTTAAAGACCTGAGAAGGAAAGCTTTGACTGAAAGTCATGCCACTACGTGGTGCCTGACGGTCAGCCGCAGTGGCAGGACTCCCTCTCTCCATCTACCACGTCTCTGGCTCTGGGCGGAAGGCAGCTTCTGGGTCCTCCCAGCTCTCCCGGTGAGCAAACACGTGTCATGTCAGCACAACCCGCTGCAAACATCCCTCCGGGTTCGTGATGTCAGGCGCCGATCTTCTGACCGTGCCCGTCTAAGCTTCCTGAACCACGCCTCTGTGCGCGTCTCCTGGCAGCAGCAGCCTCCCATCGGTGCCCCGAGAGGGGGCACAAGGAGCCAGCTTTCAGTTCTGCAGCTGGGTGGGGGTGTGCATGGTTCTGCTCGTTAACGAAATGGGTGCATCGCAGGCCGGTTGGGCTCGGAAACATGCTGTGAGTTTCTGCAGAAGGAAAGGGACTCAGGACGTATCACCAAACCCGGTGGATGTGAACTGGTCTAAGTCCACGGGGGCATTCACAGCAGCACGGCTGGCACAGAGCCGCAGGCTGGCGCAGGGCTCCCGTACTTACACCTCTGTGCATGGGGCCCACAGGTGTTTCTTACGTTCACATTTGTTTGAGCGGTGATGTAATGTTCTTCAGTTAGGTTTGCTCCCTTCAGAACGACTCTGAAGGCGTTTCCCGCAGAGAAATAGCAGAACCATGTTAAGCTTTGGAGAGTTTGGTTGGACCTAGAGGATGAGCAGGGCGGGGGTTGTGGGGGGGCAGGGCGGTTTGGAGAGCGGGCTGGCCTGTGCATTGCCCAGGGGCGCAGGGCCCGGGAGGGTGGGCAAAGGGGCCCCTCGGCACTTCACAGAGCCCACACCGCGTGGGTCCTTCCCTCTGTCTCAGCCTCCTCCTTCCCCTTTCTTCGGGGCTGGCAGACAGAACTCGGGACATCAGCTAACCTGCTCCTTCCGCGTCTCCCTCCCCTCCCTCACTCTGCTACCCCACACCTTCCGCCTCTTCAAATGCTTCCCGCCCTCCCCTCACCCCTTGAAAAATTCCAGCAACGTTTTCAAAGGGGCCACGTCTGGTCTCCTTGCACACATACCTCGTCAATACTTACCTGTGTTTTAGGGCAAGAAGAGGATCTTCGATGACAGCTGTGCATGCTGAGTTCAGGGACGGGGTGGCCCTAGAAAACCCCGAATCAGGCCAATTGCAGCCCTCCCCCTGGTCTCTTAGCCAGCCCATGTCACCCAACCCGGGAGCTCGCTACCCCTCTGCAGCTCAGCCCCTCGTCCCTTTTCCTAACGCTGCTGTTGGTAATTCTAGAACAAAGGGGAGTGTACTAGCAAGAGTACACACAGTGCAATGTTATTACTGATGTGATCACAGTTCAGTGCTTGCCTAGACACCTCCTCGTCCTCTCCATGCTGCAAGTGTGGGGTCCGTATACTTCGTGCTGCACGTATAACATTTTAACACATTTTTCTAAAATGCAGGCAAATATTCCATTGTTTGTGGAAGAGTGAGTATGATTTCTGCTAGGAGTCGCCAGGCTACTGGCACGGCTAGGAGTCCCTAGGAAATGTGCTGGTGACTTTCAGACACGTCTCGTGTGGAGATGGGAAACAAAGCATTCATATGAAATCATCTCCTGGATGCAGCTTTGCCCACAGACCCCCGTCTGACTGAGATAGCTCTGCTTTGTAACAAACATGAAGTGATTTGAGACGACCCAGCCTTAGGTTCTCAGCTTGCCCTTCCACCACCCCGGCATTTCTGTGCAGACCCTTGGACGAGTCAGCAGCGGGTACCCGCTGTACTTCAGTCATGAACGGCCCTTTGTTTGAGCCTCCGTCTCCAGAATCGAGCATTGTTTCAGAGCTCAGGCGTGACTATCTCTGCCAGTCCAGCACTGAGTCAGCACTCACAGTCGGGGTCTGCCCCCACGAGCAGGTGCGGTGACGACAGCACAGCCAGCGCCACGTGCCAGGCGCCAGGCTGGTCCCCGGCACCCACCCGGCCCGGGCAGCACCCATCGCCCTTGTCCAGATGGGGAAACGGGGGGCAGAGATGAGTGACTGACTGCTGTCCCAAAGAACGTGGTGGGCTTGGATGCGAGCCAGCCCATCTGCGTCACCCAGAGCCGACACCTGGACACAGCATCCCTTTCAGAGTTGCTGAATCTCCCTCAGCATCTGTCTTCTTTCTCATTTTGCCAGACAGTTGGTTTCATCTTGGAGTGTTTTTTCAGCAACTCTCTGGAGTGAGGTTTCCATGCTTCTGTCATAGGAACCACGTAACCCCTCCCGGTCTCCATCTGTGTGACAGGCGAATACACACGGGTCGCTTTTCACAACTCTGTACAATCGTTTTACTTGGAGGGTGCAGCCCTTTCCACCTGTAAAAGTGACACGTCCATGTTGGGAGGTGTCCAGAGTCGGCTGGCAGAGATGTGTCCCTGTGGACAGTGACACAAACAGCATGGACATGGGGGCCACAGTTCCCCACTCCGACCCCAGCACCCTCGGAAGCTGTAACTGCTGGGCACTGCCGCCACATATGCCTGGGTGGTTGGGGACACGTCACATAGAATCTCCCCACCTTTGTCCACAAAACCGGCCAAGGAGTTCCATCCACATTGGCGGTGAAACTAAGACCTCGGAAATGAGACAGTTATCAGGCAAACCAGGGCTGTGGGTGAGCTGATCTCCAGCACCAGTACCAGGACTGCCTGTAGCCGTCTCAGTCTGCTCCAGCCGCTGGAACACAGCACGCAGGCTCGGGGCTTGTGAACAACACGTCAGTTCTCACAGCTCTAAGGCTGGAAGTCTGAGAGCAAAGCATCGGCAGATTCATGTCTGGGGAGGGCCACTTCCTGGCTAATGGACGCTGTCTTCTTGTGTCCTGGCAGAAGGGGTGGGGCGCTCTCTGGATCTCTTTTAAAGGGCACTGATGCCATTCATGTGAGCTCCACCCTCACGACCTAATCACCTCCCAAATGCCCCACCTGCTATATCACACTGGGTTAGAATTTTAACATATGAATTTTAAAGGGACACAAATTCAGTCCATGGTACTATTTCTCTATCGTTTATCGTCTGTCTATCTATCTATCTATCTATCTATCTATCTATCTATCTATCATCTACCTATCTGCAGAGTTCAACTGTAAAGCTGTCATCACATCTGTTCAAGTAACTGTTGCTTGTAGATGTAATGAGAGCCTTCTTAAATTTTATAAGTCACAGACAAATAAACTCACAATGTTAGCATCAGATCTTTCTTTGTGCATTGTACAAATTCTTATACGCTCAACTCCCATCACACTTTCATTACAATTCTTTTACAGCTGAGTCTTTTGAATCTTGACACGTCACCGAATGACATAAACACTAAAAGTGTCCCCACAGGAACAATATGAAACACCACTTCATCCACAGAGCTGGGGAGGGGGTACGAGGAATGGACAGGGTTTACTCTTAAACATTCCACACCCAGCACTATCGAAGGGGATTCATGCAGAGTTTCTCAAGATGGCTCATTTTTAGAGAGCCTATCGGATGCGACTTGAAGTGTGTCTTAGAAAAAGTCTCATTGTCGTTAGTGGAACTGCTGACCTAAGTGTTCAGATGCTGGCTCTGGAAAACGCCGCTGAGTCTCGGCCAGCATGAGTGGCAGGAGGCAGCCCTACGTCCCTCAGGGTCTCAGGGCCCCTGTAGGTACAACTCAAGAAGCACTCTGAGTGGGCAGGGCCGGCCGGGCCTCGAAATGCCCACAAGCATTCAGGAGTTCAGGTCAAAACGGAATTGTCGGGGTGTTGAGGTGTGACATGGTTCACTCTTCATGGGGGATTCTGCCCATATGTCTCCCACGTGCTCAGAGAGGAGGGGTGTAAGTGCAGCGAAGACCCGACTGCTCACGTCCCTCCCATGGCCACCTGCCGACCCCTTTGGTGCATTCCCAGCGTGACCGTTCCCAGGACAGCCACCAGCTGTTCCGACACTTGCGGGAGGCCTAGGCCTGCCCACCTCGCATGGACCCTTCCCCTGTCTCCCCACAAGGTGTCCCATGAACCTTTTCTGCCTTTCTCCCAGATAAGACTGTGCTGCCTGTGGTTCCCTTGTCACATGGCTCCAAAGGCCTCGTCTCGCACCTGCACGTGGATGGGCAGGAACGCTGGTGCAATTAGGGTGCTGTTCATTACAAATGCCACATGAGCCTACTGATATGTGGCATCTAAAAAACAAATAAACAAACAAAACAGAAAGGGGCCCAGAGATACAAAGAACAAACTGATGGTTGCCAGGAGCAGGAATGGGGATATGGGGAAGGGATTAAGGAATACAAATTGCCAGTTATAAAAAACAGTCACAGGGATGTAAAGCACAACACAGAGAATATAATCAATAATATGGTAATAACCATGTATGGTGCCAGGTGGGTACTAGTCAGAGGGAATCACTTTGTAAGTTATACAAATGTCTAACCACCATGCTGTCTATCTGAGGTTAATACAATATTGAATGTCAACTGGAATTGAAAAAATTTAAAAAATTTTGAAAACATAAAAATATATAAATAAAAATAAAAAGGATACCATCCATTATATTGTATATAATACAAATATATACTTAACAGAAAATAATTTTCTTTAAGAAAAAGTGTGTCTCTCGTAATGGGTGTTTCTTGTTAGATATTGAGATTATGTAACTATGTTTAATTTTGCCTTTGCTACCAGGAAGCTCAGAGTTAAAATTTAAGTTCAGGACAAAGAATAAATAAGTTTTAAATAAGAAGGGAAAACACAGTGTGTATGAAATGGTAAGAAGAAAACCTCCGGCTACTGAGGATTTTGATTTTGCAGATGTAAGTACCAGAATAAGTTTTTCGGGTAGCAAAGTTTTGTGAGGTAGTATTAATTACAGCTGAACCTGAGCTGGTGGCATGCAGGTGTTATCCCAAATGCTTTACCCACATTTCATCAAATCCTTACCAGGATCTGCTGTGTCGTCTTAACCCCATTATATGAAAGAGGAGACGGAGGTACAAAAGCTTAATGAGAGATGGCTGACAAAGGACAGCATCAGTGTGGGAACTCCAGCCTCGATAGCTCCCCAGCCCACCCTTAGCCTGGGTGAGGCCCATCTACCCAGACCTGACTGGGGAGGCACCCAGTGGCTAAGCTGGGCATGGGCCACCACCAGCCATAGGAGCAGCCCTTTGTCAGCGTCTGGGCACCCCACAGGTAGAGGCACTCGTGTGCAGCCATGGGAATGCTGTGTTCTTACTGCTCATGACACACCACAGTTGGCTGAAATTTCCACGCTAAAAAATAAAGGCACAAAATTACAATTTCAGAGCCAGGTCAATATGAGCAGATAGATTTCACAGATAGCCCACCCTCAACAGAACTGTGCAACTTCTGGAAAAACCACACAACTCAAGGGTCTGACTTTTTGACGTCGACTTTTCCCAGGAAGCAGATCAAGATAAAATCTATCTTAAAGTGCCAGGATATTCCCTAAAGGTATGGAATTAAGTCTTGGAATTCACATGCACTGCCACTTAGCCAGTGACATTCTCATAGCAACACCAATGCCTCGCCCTCCGGGTGGGAACGCCCCACCTATCATGGAGGAACTCAGCAGTGACAGCTCCACTCATACAGAGAGCACGGGTCCCACCTCTTACTCCACGGACACCGTGTCTTACTTTTTTCTCTGTGGACCCAAATATTCGAAAGACAAACCGCATTTATAAAGGACGTCTCCCCTTTCTAGTGACGAGTGGTCCTCACCAGTAATCATATTGACCCTTCTGCTTCTGAGCGGTGCCCTATCAGTCTGAAACTACTTTTCGGGGGAAAAAAGTTCTAGTGAGCATATATAGAAGGAGTTTTTTTTTTTTTTGAAGATTTTTTATTGGGGAATTGGGGGGATGGGAACAGCGCTGGGGAATTGGGGGAAGGGGAACAGACAAGTTGCTGTCCTTTTGTTCTTCAGTCTAGTTGTGGAGGACGTTGCTTCACTGGCCCAAGTTGGCACCATCATTGCGCTCTTCCCGGGTGAGGCAGATCAGTCGTCGGCTTCTGGATGGCCGCTCATGGTGGCTGCTGGCTACACACGGTAGCCCATGGCAACCCACTGTAGCAGGGGCTGCAGCCTACAACGGACATCCCCAGCGACTCTCCGCATCCCAGCTCCAGGTTGACCTGTTGTTCAGCATCTTAGCTGTAGAGAGCAGTGTCATTGGCCCTCATATGTGGGATCCAAACCAGAGCTCTCTGGTGTCCCAAGCCAGCTCTTAACCATCGCGCCACTCAGCCGGCCTAAGAAGGGGCTCTTAATTGGGCTCCCTAAAATACGTGCCAATTTGCACTGTTACGTGGTCCATATTCTTAGGACTATATTTGTCAGGCTTTGGGACCCGACAAAAGGTTAAATATCATTGCCAAACAGACTTATTATGATAATATTTGATTATCATTAGAATTTTATAAGTCCTAGTAGTTGAGGTAGTGATTAAAGCCAATGAACCTTTGTGGACCCCTGGGAATCCCAGACCCTCAAGTGGGACAGTGAGACCATCGCGATGAATTCTAAATACCTTGGTGATTTCTGTGGTATTTTTAATAACTTCATCAACAAGAAACACAAGGCATCGAATTTCTCTTTTATTTAAATATTAAGAAATCGCAACACAATGACTTAGAAAGCTTTCTTGGAATGTCAGCAGCATGAACAGACATCATGTGTCGTGGGGAACTGTTTTTGTGTTTTACTGAGTGTCATCAACCGAGCAACATGAAAGTCCCACTCATCTGCTGGTAAAGTGAAGAACAAGGCACATGAAACTCTACTGAACAAATGCAAACGAGAAAAAAGGGCTCAGTGTCATGCTGTGGCCAGTTAGGAGACAGAGATGGGGATGGGGAACCCAGAGAAAGAGGGGGGTGCGGAAAGGAAAACAAACAGAGACAGAAACACAGGTAGAGAGAGACCCACGCACTGTCACAGCAATGCAACCAGGAAGACGCATGAGGACAAACACAGAAAGAAGCTTGGCAAAATCCATTACTTTAGGAAAGTCTTTACAACGTTAGTATTGCAACGATGGGCAGAAACCTGGGTCCCTTCATTAATGGTAATTGCACTCAGTGTACATGAGACCAAGTTATGACACTGCCCACTAGGAACTCACGGTCAGTTCACGCTCCACTTGCTAGAAAGAGCGTTCGTCCCCCAGGACTGGGCTCTGCAGAGTGTACTGGGGGCGGCCAGAGTGCTCAGGGGACAGATGTCTCAATGTCACCTCAGCAAGACTGCTACTTTGCCTCTCTGGTATTAATATTCAGTTCAAATAAAAGACAATGGAGCTCTCTACCCTGAAACCGGGTCAGAAAAGACCTGCTGTTCAGTGGGGAGGGGGTTATTCTTGCAACTCATCTGGTGGCCTGTCCAGCTCCCACTGAGTTTAACGCTTCATGTCCAAGTAGATTTGTGCCAAGAGAGAGGAGGGAGAGGGAGAGAGAGGGAAAGAGAGGGAGAGAGAGGGAGAGAGAGGGAGAGAGAGAGAGAGAGAGGGAGGGAGAGAGAGGGAGGGGGTAGATTAGCACAGAGAGCTCCACAGGGAAAATATAAAACTGGTTTTGAAAAATGTAAGGCTTCCATGTAAAATGTAATTAAGACTTGACACGTTAACATCTAACAAGATAAACATTAAGCTAGTTGTTGCCTTTTACAAAATAAGCCCACAACTGAGGTAATACATTATTTTTCTATAACCAGCCTTGTCTGATTATAACATTTTTTTCCCTTTTCAACCTTAAATGAGTTAAATATACTCAGATGTATGGAGAAAATATCTAGGAATTGGCCTGGAGTTAGCAGGGAAGGTTATGGTCCCTAAAAGGCAGAGGAGTTTTATCCTTTATCCAAATAATAAATAGAATTTTCTTTTTAAAAATTACTATATACAAGTGTACAAAGCCAACAAGTCACTGATTTTCAGTGATTAAAAATACTGAAAACATACACGCCTATCCCACACTTCCAGCAACTTCCAGCTTCCTCCCACAAATAACGTTCTGTTCCGGCTACAGCCGTCTGCGTTTCCCCCTCCTCCTGGTTACCTTTCTTTCCGTAGCACAAAAGATATGTTGTGAGCAGCACTTCAAATAAAGAGGATTCACTCTGGCAAGTGCTGCCCGGCTCCTGCCACACCTTCACCCAGCCACGGGGACACCTCACCCCTCTGTGCTTCAGAAGAGACGCGCGCGAGCGTGGGCGTGTGTGAGCACAGCGGTGAGCAAGCTTGTGTGCGCACGTGTGGCTGCATGTGTAAGTGTGCATGTGCGTGAGCGTGTTTCTGCGAGGGCTGTGAGTGTATGCGTGTGAGTGCGTGGGCTGACACCTGGCTCAAAGCGGGGAGCGCTGCCCACGGAGCACCAAGCCAGGTGCATCAGCGTTGCGACGACGGTTCCCACGCCAGCGCCCATCCACCTGGTGCCCGAGTCCCTGGTGACTGCCCTCCCGCTTTGCAGTGGGAAGATGCGGTTCGCTGGCGTCCCCAAACTTCCCAGCCCCACTGCATTCGTGTCTATTCAGGAAGCACAAACTCCTACCTGCGGCGCCGCGGCCATCCTGAGACCCGCCCTCTTCCCGGCTGTCATTTGCCGCTCAGACCCGGGCAAGGGCAGGGAGTGATACCCCAGCGGGTCTGAGGAACCTCAACGGACCGCAGGGTGGGGGCTGCGAGGCATTGTCAAAGCTGCGGACGCCGCCACGCAGCACCAGGACACCCGTGGGCACGATGGAAAGGCCGTGGGCCGTGCAGGCTGTGGAGTGGGGAGGGCCTGGGCGGGTGGGCCCCCTTGGCTCACAGGAGCCCAGGACATGGGTGGGGGGCGTCAGATGAGGCTGTGTCTCCCACGAGGACGCCCAGGCGGGCGGTAGGCACTGGGCGAGCCGGCCCGGGCCCACCGGGCCCCGCTCCCAGGTGTCCAGGCGTAGCAGCGCTCGCGGGGGGGCCCGTCTGGCTCGCAGGTGCGGAGGCAGGTGGCGGGCGTCCGGCCGCGGTCACAGCGTGCTCAGGTGCGGCAGCGCGTCCACGGGCCCGGTGCGGTCACGCGCCGCAGCCGCCGACTCCACGCCGCGCAGCCACTCGGTGCACTTGCGCACCAGACCCTCGTCCACGGCGGCCGCCTCCTCC
>NW_017732103.1:152217-172388 GCF_001890085.2 Hipposideros armiger | reverse complement strand
CCGAGGCCGGGGCGGGCGGCGGTGGGAAAGGCATGCCGCCACCGAGCCGGCGGGGCGTCAGCGCCCTGGAAGGAGAAGGGGGCCCCTTAATCCCTGCGGCGTGGAGCCCGGCGACCGGCCTCTCGCTGGCCAGGGGCGCAGCGCCTCCTCCCTCCGCACCCACCTCCGTGCAGCCACGGCGTCTCCCGCTCCCTCGCGGCCCAGCGCCGGCAACCGGGGACCGGAAGCCAGGTCGCCCTCCCCTCCTCCTCCGGGGGCCGGGGCCCGCCCTCAACTCCGGGCGCGCCGGCCGAGCCCGCGCGGGCAGCCCCGAGCGCCGGCGGCGCCCAGCGAGACGCGCCCCCCGGCGGGAGGAGGAGCCGCGCGCGCCCTCCGCGGACGCCGCACAGCGAGGGGCCGGCTGCGCCCGGCTGGCGTCGCGATCGGCGGAGGCACAAGGAGAGACGCGGAGCTCCGCCCGCCGGCCGGGGCGGGAGGGGGCTCGGTGGGGACGGCCGGGCGCGGACGCCGGGAAAGCAGGGGGGGGCAGCGGCTCGGTGGGAGGGTCCCGGCCCCGGGACTAGTGGCAATCCGTCAGAGGCGGGGAGAGCCGCGGGGAGCGCCCGGCGTGTCCTCAGTCCTGGGCGGAGACCTGCAAGTTGGAGAGAAAACCCTGTACAATTTCTGGGCGCCTGTAAGATGGTGTGGGAAGGGCGGCCGCAGGTAACCCCAGCGGGCCAGCCTCACCTCCTGCGGTCCCCTGGAGAAGGCTGGCTGAACTCAGAGGTGGGGGAAAGCCATTTCAGTGACCCACTCTGCCTTCACTTTACATAATGTAATGCCACTGCTGAAAGAGTCACTTCAAAATTAAAAACCTGGGCAAAATAGTCCAGTTTCAGTTACATCATACCAGAAATGCTAGACATTAGGTTCTTTTACTTCAGGATCACTGTGAGCAAGGCCATATAGTCATTGCTATAGCAGCGGTCCTCAACGACAGTGAGACGTCTTCACGGTCTCCTTCTATGATACAGATGTGAAAACATCCTTGCAGTATTCCCACGCGTGTTGATTCACAGCCATTACAAAGCAATGCATCAAAGTCAGTTTCACCTAAGCAGTCCCTGCATTAGTGCAGGATTATCAATTGTTTACATGTCCCAAAATGTTTTTCCACAGATGATGCTTCTGTGGGCTAAGCAGGAACATAAGCACGTTGTATTGTGTTGCAGCCCAGGTGAGCTAGAAACATTCAATGGGGGTGACTCCCCTGTGCTGGACGCCAGCAGCCCCAGCTGCACACCCCCACCCAGCCTCTGCTGACCCTGCCGCCGGTGGCCACAGTCCACTCTTGTCCCATGTGTTCCAGCTGAGGTGACTACTGGGTCAGGGCACGAGGCAGGATGAACCATGACAGGTGGCCAAAAATATATCTCACCACAGCCAGGGGCGAAGAGGATCTCCACCAGCATCCCCGAAACCACCCCGTATGTTCATATTCTCCAAAACATACGCAGATGCAGCTTCAGGCCAAGTCTCCAGCTGTCCTTACTCCCACCAGGGGCCTAAGTGTGGCTGTCTCTCAGCAGCCTCTCAGGGGCACGTGTCTGAGACAGTTCAGGTCCTAAGAGATCTGTCGTACGAACTGAAAGCGCCGTGCATTTTATTCCAGGTTTAGCATTTCCAGGTGGGCATGGGACTGGAGAAATAAGGAAGCGGTGGCCAGAAGCATGGAGGACTGGAGATGGAGACACTGCGGACAGGATAAGACTAGGAGGGGAAGGTGTCAAACGCCATGTCTTGTGAGCACAGCATGAGAAGTCAGCTGCTGAGAGAAACCAACAGTTGCACACCGGTTCTTTCAGCAGTTCTAAAGCTGTGGTGGTGTCAGCAATGGGTCCCCTGCCCTAAAACTCCTAGAATGCTTCACAAGTGATGACAGCGGGTGATGGTCAGGTGAGGGTGGGTTAATGTCTCATAATTATAGTTGCTAATCTATATTAATTGAAACTCTCCTGGCTCCTATTACTATCTCCATTCTACTGGGACATGGGTGGGGGAAGCACCCTAACGTCCCACAGCTCCAGTAGGTGGATATGAGCCCCCCTAGCAGTGGGGTTCCAGAGCCCCCACACCAGAGAAGTCAGTGGGCGTTGGACAGATTAAGCAGCCGTCTCTACCCACACTAGCGAAAAACAGGGCATTTCCTCCAAGAAAAGAAAGCAACATTCATCAGACTGACATCTCCCCAGACTGTTCACAGGGCTTCTCCAGGTCCCCTCCCCACACACATCGTCCCATCCCATAAGCTTGGAGACTGGGGGAGCGGTAAGTCTGCCCAACTTCTGGGCCTGCTGGCCTGTCACTCACCCAGTTCAGGTCAGAGGGCATCCCTGAGGGCCCCGGAAGGGCTCTGTGGGGGCACAAGGAGTTCCTGTACGTCATGGTAAGCTGCTGTTCCAGGGGCCGCAGGGAACTCAGCATTTCCGACAGGACTCTGGTCTCCAGACTCTGCTGACACCCCAATGACGCATCACTGCTCCCTGCCAGGCCTCTTCTACTTGAATCCTTCAATTCAGCTCCTTGAAAATTAGAGACTAGAAAGCCAGGGGTGGGCCTGGGAGGGGGCGTGGGAAAGCTGTGTGTCGTCGGCCATGTCACCAGCACGCTGGCTGTTAATCCGTTACACACACATTCTATTTGGTTGACTTGAGTAGCTGGTGACAGTTAAGAGTAAGGAGCAGGAGAAGACAGCCAAGTTTACATACAGATTAAGAGACTCAATGGAAAAGTGTTACAGGCAAGAAATACAGTCTAATTCCACTCCATATTTACATGGGATTTTGCATAACGAGCCCAGGACTCAGCTGTGGGGACAGCTGTTTACACATTAGGCTGTAAAACTACAATACTAGAATATTGTGGTCAGCTCTAGGAGCACCGGAAGACAAGAGTCCATCTCTCGTGATTACATTTCCCCTTCGGGGTACGAAGTTTACTATTTCAAATAAGCTGGCTGACTGGAAAAGACAAGCCAGCTCAAATACATGTTTTCAGAACTGTCCGTGTGTTTATGACATTTACTTTTTGCATTACATTTGATTTTCAAATTGCAAATAATAATTGTCCACCCGTTGGGAGTTAATGGTAATTTTTTCTCCTACTATTGTATCAGAGTTAAGTATACGAATAAAGACTTCGTTACGAAAACACTTTAAGATAGTTCCAGGAGGAATAAAATGTATGTAGAAAATATTTCCATCACTAAAATACCCAGAACATACCCACGCCCAACTAAAGCCAGAGCGGGTAGCTGCTCCACAGTTCTGAAGTGCGCTGGGGTCACTGAAATTGCGACATGGTGGCCCTGCTCTGCACAGGGCTGCTGCTCTGGTGACAAGGAACTGCCTGGGTCCCACAGGCATCCAGCTGGACACATGCTACTGTCACAGACACGCCTGTGCTCATCTTGTCATCACCATGGACTCCCAGTTAATACAATCAGAGCCAGTAACGACACCATCATCCCAGGAAATCATTCTAAGAGTGTTCTCATTAGCTTACTAATTTCTTGGTTTTACTAAGGCATATAATACTTCAAGGTACATTCAGGAAAACTTTAAAAAGGAAAACAAAGCGATAGCCTCTCCCTATGTGCTATGCTTCACTTCCATATTTTGATTCAAATAATTTTACTTGATATAGCAACAAGGAGTCAAACATCTACAACTAAAACTACATCTGAATTTTAAAACATGGAAAGCTAATTCGTTTTTAAAATCCTATTTGATTGCAGAGAAACAGTGAACTTGGTCAGTAACTAAAAAATACCTAAATATCTTCTTCTAACACTGGTTTGTTACTACAAAAGGCTTTGGGAGTAGAAGAACATTTAGAAAACTGTTCAGGTGTGATTTACTTTAAGGCTTTCTTTTCTCCCATCATGAGATAAGAATCCATGTTTTCTGGATACCTCATGGCAGCCTCCTGGTCCTTATGTGAAGAAACCAAGGTTTGGCCGCAGCGCCCCACAAGGAGCACCGGTGGCAGAGGAGCCCCAGAGCACGCTCCCCTCTGGGCCAGTGCGTCTCAAACACCCTTTACCCTTTTAAGACTCAAAGAGCTTCTGTTTTGTGGCCTCCATTGATGTTAGATTAGAAATTTAAGCTGAGACTTAAAAAGCAGAAAACATGTTAAGTACATTTAAAAACAATAAACAGTTAAGAGCTCACTCAAGAGTGTGAGCTCTGAGCAACAGCGGTTCGAGTCCAGCCCGAGCTGAGCTGCCGCTGAGCTGCCAACAGGTGGCAGGATGGCTCAGCTAAAAGAACAAACAAGAAACACATTACGTTAACCATTAAACCCACTGCACTGACATATTTTTAATGACAAATCAACACTATTTTCTGAAACAAACCAACCAGAGATGAGTGGTGGGCTCTGAGCCGGGTCCCTGTGAGGCCACGTGTCCGTATCCTAGCAACACCACTGTGCTCACGGCAGCAGCAGGGTGAAAAGCACAGGCAGTGTCGGGGTTATTACCAAAGTAGACCCTGAAAGGGTCTCGGGGACCTGCAGGCAGGTCACTGGGCCACTCCGAGAAGGGCGGCAATGGTGCCATGGTGAACAGAACACTGCACTGCACACAGGGAACCACGTCTCAGCTAGGAGGCCGGCTCTCCACGCGGGAAGCCAAGCAATGCAGTCCGCCTCTGGGTCCGCGAGCGCATGCGCGACTCAACCAACCGCGGACGGAAAACATTTGCGAAAGTTACATCGCTGCTGACGTGACCGAGTAGTTCCGCCCACGATGGCGGCGCCTGCACTGGGCCTGTACAGGCTTTTTTTTTTTCTTGTCTTGTCATTATTCCCTAAACAGTACAGTGTAACAACTATTCTTGTAGCATTTCCACTGCATTAGGTGGTTTAAAGTACACGGGAGGAGGCGCAAAGGTTATGTGCAAACACCAGCCATTTTATACAGGGGACTTGAGCGACCACGGATTTCCGTTCCCGAGGGGGTCCTGGAACCCATCCAAGGCCACCAGAGACTCCTGTACCTGGTTCTTTCTTTAACAGCCTGGAAGCAAGTGAAGCATATAAGAACGTGAGGTTGCACAGGAAGCAAAGCCAACGCCATTAAAAATGATGCGCCTTAAGTTTCTATCCACGTGTCCATGGCAAAGCGCTGATTTTTAGGTATGTCACCTGCATTCACAGCTCTCCCACGCGGCAGGGAGACACAGTCGCTAAGGTGTCTACTACCACGCACGAAACGTGCGTGCGGATGAAGCTTACTCAGAAACCCTGGGCCGGTGACGCTTACAGGAAACTAACCTGGAGAAACAGCAGGCAGCAAAACGGGAACACAGCTCCGGTCATCGCAGAATGACAGCATGACACCGAGGGCAGACGCCAACGTGCGCCCTATGGGGGCACGTCCCTGGGTCTTCCGTCCACAGAGGCCTGCGCGAGTGTGCCTGTCCGCGGCGGCGCGGCGGCGCTAACGAGTTTCACCTGCTCCCCCACCCCCCACTAAAGCATCTAGTTGTAAACTGTCCGTTAAATGACTCGCTTGAAAGCAAGAGACAGAGCCTCAATCAGCCGGCCTGGGTGGGACACGCGTCCTGGGAGAGCGAGCGGGACACGCAGGCGCGGCCTCCCGGCAGCCGCCCCCTGAGAACCACTGCGCATGCGTCACGTCCACGGCCGGCCCCTCTAAAGCGGCTTTGTCAACGCGAGGGGCTGTTTTAAATGACCCCGCAGACACTTCCACAGCCAGCTTCTCATTCAAGCGATGGTTTAATATTTAAAGAGAACAACAGAAGTTCGCGTTTTCCGAGGTCACAGCGTCTGGGGGTGAAGAACATGAAGAAGTCTGCGAACACGAACACGGTTGTCCTTCCTCCCGGCCTGGTGCGGTCCCTGAGGTGCACGCCCGGCAGGCGCGACCTGTCAGCCAGCTGCAGGCCTGGCCTGGGGCCGAGGGGAGGAGAGGAAAGCAGCGTGGGGACACGCCAGGCTTATCCTGCCGAGGCCGTGGACCCCGACGACGGCAGGACCTCCCCCAAAGGCGCGTGGGACATCGCCCACCGTGCACGTCTCGTGACCAACAGGGGATGCTGTGAAACTGACCCCCCGGGCAGGGCCCGCACAGGCTGCGGCAGACCTTCGCCGCCGCGCGGTCCTTAGGGGACACATGCGTCCCACCACCGCTCGCAGCCACAGGCTCGGAAGCCCGTCACTGTGCCTCGCCCGCGTGTAGGCGGCTGCAGCGGACCCTGCCGCTCTCGTGGGCCCGGCGCTCCACGCCTCTCAGTGGACGCGTTAGGCGTCCTTCCGGGGAGCCCGCGAACGCCGGCCGGTGCAGAACGCGGGCTCCCCGGCCCGCCCTTTCAGCACCGCACAGCCCGGGCCGCCACCGCGGCTGGCGGGCGGGGCTGCGGCAGAGGGCCCCCGGGAAGCGAGCCAGGCGGCGCCTTGGCCATCTCTGGCGTCTCCCCAGCCCCCCCTCAGTGCTTTTACAGCGTTCTTCCGGCCCGAGGCCGTGCCCCCTCGTCCGCGGCGGGCATCTGTCCGAGGGCCTCTGCACAACACAGCAACGAGCTCCCGGCTGGTTCCAAGCACACGCCTCAAACGAAGCCCACAGGGGCCTCCTTTCGACGGGTGCGTCGGCTCCCTGCTCACCATCGCAGCCTGTCCCCAAACGGACTATTGTCGGGACTCTCCTTCTGGCGCTGCCCTACCTTGGCTCCCTGGATTGATGGGGTTCAGTGTGACCCCCACGCCTCCCACACTGACTCCTAGCAGACCCTTACTTTGCAGGGCAAACAGTCAGCAGGTAATACCGTTTCCATTAAGAAAACAAGGGCTATCTGAAAGCGGTGGCACTGCAGAGACATTCCTGGTGAGGTCCCCAAGTCCTCCTCCTGGGGAAGGTGGGAGGCACGCTGACACACCAGGATGCAGAATGCACCTCACGGGGAGCCGGTCCCTGGACGCAGGGACCTCCCAGGCCTCCCAGACCTGCCTCAGCCGCGCCGCGGCCAGGTCGCTCCACTCCACTCCACTCGGGACAAGTCCCCTCACCTTCGCTGGTTCCAGCCTCCTGTCGGAAAAGGCGAAAGGCAGGCAGCTCTGCCCAGGCCGGACTGTGAAGAGGTGCCTGGGGGACGCTCGCATCCGACTGCTGTCCCGACCTGAGGGCTACGGTCTTTCATTTTCTTTACTGCTGTCACCTGCTAATTGTCTAAAATAACCCTCTTCTTCAGGCTCCTTCGGGGTCAAACATGTCCCCTGTGCACACACACTCCCCCCATTTCCTTAGCGACGCTCTGCACAGGCCAGGCTCCTTGCTACCTGCGTGCCCTCCAAACTCCCAGGAGATCCTGTGACCGTCACCGCAGTCGCATCTCCCTCTAATAACTGGGCCCGTGTCTGCCTCTTTCACACGGGCCATCTGGGGCGGAGGATGTGGCCTCTTCATGCATCACCGCTGCCTGGCTGGCTGGCCGACTGCTGCCACGTCCTCCCTGTCCCTCTGCACCCCTGTGCTGACACCGAGACCCTGATCTACCCCGGCCAGCATCACGTTCTCTCCTGCCCTCTAGAGCTGTCCCCTGGACGCCTTCACTAGAAGAACTACCCCAGCGCTCCTGCCATCACCCTCCAGGGGGCGCCTCCTCTCCGCCCTCCCCACTGCAGAGCGCAGTTCTGAAGCTCTGTGGGCAACCGACGGTCCAGGGTCAGCCTGGGGGGCTTCTCCCCACGGCTCCGCCCCCAGACCCTATCAAGCAGGCTCTCCTCCGCCCAGCTCCAGCCAGGGCCCTCTTCCCCCGGGCTGCGAGCGGCTTCTTCCCGGGGGGCTGCTCTGGTTGCCTCACCCGCCCACCTGGTTGCCAGCTCTCTCTGCATCTCTACAACTAGTCCCCACATCGCACCCTCCGCCTGGACTTCCGCATGCTGTTTGCAGGGGTCCACCCTGGGTGACACTTCCAAATGTCTCCTCATCACAATCCTATTACCTTTTACAAATTTGTACCCAGAAACATCATTAGGGCAGAGATTGTATTTTACTCACTTTTCTACAGGAAAACTGCACAGTGCCCGACTGAACCAAAGTAATGCCCACTTAAAATACTGTGAATTTGATCCAGAAAAAGTTATTTTTCCAAGTG
This sequence comes from Hipposideros armiger, assembly GCF_001890085.2. NCBI lineage: Eukaryota > Metazoa > Chordata > Mammalia > Chiroptera > Hipposideridae > Hipposideros > Hipposideros armiger. The sequence continues at coordinate 164,232 of NW_017732103.1, read as the reverse complement.
TGGATTTATTTCAAAATTGTAAAGATTTATATATTATTTTTATTACATATAATAAGCAACTTTTAAAGTAAAATTTTTCACATTTAACTTTTTTTAAAAAAAGACACTTAAAATATCTAGACATTTAAAAAGAGCCCAAAAAGTTGAATATATCTTGCAGCACGGGTTTATCCTTAAATATTCACATCTCAAATGCTGTTTAGAAAAGATTTTAAAATTGGCTAAGCATTTACAACTGGCAATGATTAAAATCTCCTCCTCTTTGGGAGAGCATATTAATGACATATAGTGAATTTCACATTACAAGCGTTTAACATTTTAATCAAGCATGTAGTTCTCCCAGTACACAAAACGGTCTTCAGCTGTCGCTGGTTTGTGTCAGTGGTTTCTGGAGTGATTACCGTATCAGGAAAAACGTACTTCACCAAAAACAGAACATCAATTTTCAAATGCTCTTTTTGAAGAGTTTCTGATTTTCAACTTATGAGAGAAGAACAGCATTTAATCACTGCGTCCCTGGTGGAAAAAACAGGGGAAAAGTGGTATAATATGCCTCCAGGGCAAACGCTCAGGGGCCACTTCTGCCAAGAGAGAAGTGCATGATCGCCTGTGCACACCAGACTCTGGCAGGAACCCAACATGTAAGACTTGAACTTAAGATCAAAAACTGAGACTCGGAAAAAACTGTTAATTTCTGAAATAGCATTTATTTTAGGAAATCTTTACCAGCATATACACTAATCTTAATATGAAGAAATAAATTTAAATGCCAAAAACAAAAGAACTATTTTTTAACAAGAAACAACAAACTGGATGTTAAAAAGCAAAATGCTTATAACTGCATGCTAAGCATTCCCCAAAAAATCCATGTGATAATAAACTTCATTCAACTTTAATAATTTTTCCCAAAAGAGTTTGTCTGAAGTATTACTTCATAACTTTTGTTTATTTCAGGTTATTATTTTTATACAGACTGTTGAACCGGAGACCTAGGGGCAGACACGGCACATTGCTCTGAGCCTAAAGTCTGGGGGAGGGGTGGGCTGCTCATGCTGCACCGGAGGGGACACCTTTCTAGGTGACCTTCTCCGTGGTGAGAAACAGTAAGAGGTCTCCAGCAAAGGTCCCAAGGACGGTAAATCCCTTCTCGTGCTCTGGCTCTGCCTGTGCACCTAGACTTGGCCCTGGCTTGCTTGTTTTCCTTGTAAGCGTTCATCAAAAAAGAGTTATCCACTTGAAATTCAGCAAAAACAATATCTGCCAATTCCCTTCATTGTTCACATCAGCATACAACCTTGCTGCTTTTCACAGACCTGTTTTCTAAATGTCACAAAGAAGCTAAGCTGTGCTCGACTATTTTTCTGAATCTGTCAGGTTTAAGATTACTATTAGTTTTGTCTTGCCCTCCACAATTAAAATAATGCATTTCTCTGAAAAAATATAAATGGCAGTTACCTCTTGACATATAGAATAAATGTTTCTACTGGCTTAATTAACACAAGCATTCATGTATCAGACCTAATTTTAGCACTAACTTTCTTTTTTAAAATAGAATTTGTTTTGCTGGAGTCCCCACATCCTAATTAATGAATATCTGCAGTCATGGAAGGATCCAGAACTCTTGTCTAAATTCCCTAACTGCATAGGTGCAGGTGTGAGAAGCAGCAGTAAAATCCGCTACTATGTTAAAAATGGCTTCACTTTATACACAAATTTCTTTCTATTCATCTCATTTAAAATATTTCCTTTTGGAAAGAAAGTCAAAACCGAAGAAAGTCAAAGCCAACAAAAAAACCCTGCTTTCTAAATAACATTTTAATGTGAAAATTATTAGATTTCATGCATTTCTGTGAAGATAGGGCAGCAGAAACAAGACAGATTTCAAACATGCTTACCTTGCATACGGGATGTATGACAGGCTATACCTGCAAGAAAAAGTCATTTGTTGAAACAATCTAAATGATGCTTCTCTTTACGCCAAATGCCCACATTCTAACACCATAAAAGTAAAGCAGCACATTACTGCACAGTGATGCTCAAAGTACCACCCTCAGCAGTGGCCCCAGCATCACCTGGAACTTGTAAAAAATGCAAATTACCAGGTCGCACCGCACACCTCCTGAATGAGAAACTGGGTTTAACAAGCTCTCTGAGTGGCTCTGACGCCTGCTAAAGTTTGAGCTTATCATAACAAAAAGTTACCCTTTTTAAAGTTTTTTAAAAAATAACTATTGAACAACTGAGCATAAACTGCATTCTTCTTTAGGGATAATCAATCATTAAATACAGATGGTGCAATAAAAAGCAACATACTATAGAAAATGACCAAGGGAGTCAATTAAAATGTTCCACATTTCACTGAAGAAGAGCAAACTCCTCCACAGTGCTCCGCATTTAACTGTCACGGAAAGCTCATCTGTCGGTGAAAGGGAGAATCCGCTGATGTTACCTCACCCAGGTAACATCAAAAAGGAGATTTCAAACAGCAAAATCAGGAGGGGGTTTGCTGACTGCTGGGGGGCGCAAACAAAACTTAGCTCTGAAGGAAAGGAAAGACACTCTTTAAAAGTATTTTCCATGTAAGAACACACTCCCAGTCTGACCCGGAAGCGTGCGAGGGCGGCACACCCAGGACCAGCAGACACTCGCTGGGCCTTGCACTGCAGCCCGAGCCATAGAAAGACTCAGGAAGGGGCCAAGTCCGGTGGGGGAGCCAGCATGGCTGAGTACCGAAGGCGGAGGAAGGACAAGCCGAGGCAGAGGCAAGAAGCACCTGTCCCTCACTGATGCTCCCACGGCAGCTCCAGGCGCTGCAAGGCCGGAGTCAGCATCGGAACCTGCCGCCAAGTGAACGGTGCACCCACGTGCCCTCAGGCTCAGCTGCGTTCAGACAGCAGCACCTGCATGTCTTATCATTTCTCTTGCACACACTAAAGACGTGAATGACCGTGGTGGAACTGTGTCAGCACCCCACCCCACCCCAGGTCTCCCTGCTGCAGTCACCAGGGGACACACGCAGGCCCCATGTGTCTGGCCTCTCAGGAGGTCCGTCCCCACCCCCCTCCAAGACACCTGCTTCAACCACCAGATGAAATGTCAACTTTCGTAGGCTGCTAGGCTCAGAACAAAATGCTTGGGGTGCTGCTTTCTAATCAGGTGAGACTTACCAGGTCATCGACAAAAACTGCAATATGCAGAATAATAAGGCCAGCCCCTTCTTGTGCCACTAACAACAGCAAAAGACAAAGAAATAACCAGTTAAGAGTTTAAAAAATATTTACAAACATTTTTTTTACAACCCAGTTCAAGTCCTCCCCTTCAAAAATGTAACATGACAGCTCCATTTATTTTATTAAGCTTCAGTATGAGAAATTTAAGATTCAACAGATCTGAAACTTAAATGTTTCATAAACTACAGTTCCTTTCTAAAATTCTCTGTATCCATTAATTTAAATGCTGTTCGATACACGGCGTTAAGAAAATGGTACTGGAATCACTGCGCACAGGCTGAGAACATTACAGCCAGGACCTTAGGCCCTTAAGTCAAGGATAACACTTCTCAGACCAACACCTAAAATCATACATAGGTATTGGATCTACAGCCTATGTCGAAATTACATAATTTACTCATTCTCACTTGCTCCTTGTCTTGAGTTATTTTTTGAAGGAAAACTGCATTTTATTGTGATGTCTAGAATAATGTAAAATAGTTTCTAAGACCGTTTTTGAATGATCTATTTATTTTTAGAATTCCGTGTCCATTTTTATTTATTTACTTCTTTTGTTTTTCATCTAGTGCTTATAAATAAACAGGCTGCTAGACCATTCCAAAATCAATTTTCCATAGGGATATGCAAAAATTGTTAGGAATATTGTTTTAAGTCAACATTGGGAAATGAGGTGTAAGTCAATTCCCACATAACTAACATTTAGTCCTTACATCATCAAAACTGAGAAGCAAACCAGGACCTTTTCTGACAGCATTTCTAGAACATCACACACTACCCTTGCTTCACTAAAACGTGTCGTCTGGTTCGCTCTGGAATCACCTCGGAACCTCCTGGGAAGCAGAGAGGGAGCCGTAAATAAAGAGCCAGGAGTGTGACCAGAAGGCTGAGCCGCAACAGCAGAGCTTCTCTAATGAAGAACGGGCCACCCTGCCCGTAGCGGGCTGGGGCTCAGGTGCGTGCTTTCGTCTGGTTCTGCTCATTTGTTTGGGTTTGTTTGCTGGCCCCTCATCGGTGGCTCCCTTCCTCCCTGCCGGGCAGCACAGCCTCTCACAGCCCCGGGGCTGACAGAGGAGCCAGCCGGCCCGCAGGTAAGGACAAACGCACCTGTGTCTGTTTCAGATGCACAGGCTATGGCAAGTCTAACCACTAACGGGATGTCACCAGGCACAACGTTAGGGACACCCAATCTCTGGTGGGTTGAAAGAAGCCAGACTTTGAGCTCCTTTAGGAAATGGTGTGATGACACGCCCTGACGAGCAACAGGCTAGTAAACAGCAGGCATGGTGGATGCAACTTACCCAGAGAGCAGCGCACAAGGTAAACACCAAACACAACTGGAGGAAAGGAAAGAAATAACAATAAGTCTGAGCCCCTTCAAAAGCTTAACAGAAACGCGTCAACTAATCTGCACTCATCTGCATGGATAACAGGCTATAGAAGAAAATTAACAGGACCGCTGCCTCCAGCTGTGCTTATATATTCCATGAGGATTATTTTACTTGAAAGTTTATAACTATTGTATTCCCTGGCAAAATAGAAACAACTCGAAAATGACCCATTGATTATGTCAACAGAAAGGATGTCTGAAGAATATTCAGTGACCACAGCTGTTCTAGGAATGACCGTGCTGATGGCTGGTGACAATACCACCGACACAGTGCACGGCACACCTGCTGACACAGTCCTTCTCCTTTACTGAGCGTTACACAGGATCCACTGGAAAGACAGTCTGTCAGACACAAAGAACACGTCATCTTTCCACATCTCCGTGGCCCGCAAGGAGGAGGGTGACAGCAATGGTGACAGGCAGGGCGTTTGGAGAGAGAGGCCTGGGCAAGCTCCCAGCTCTGACGCCTACTGGCAGAGTGTGCTTGGTTCAGTCAGTTACTGGGTCTGGACTGCAGCTATCGCTCTTTAGAAGGAGGACGGTGTTGATCTGCCTGCTCTAAAGGGCTTTGCAGTGAACACATCAGAACATGTCTGGAACGTGGTTGAGTCTGGGGCTGGCCCTTAGAAGGGGCGAAGTGTCAGTGTTTCTTTACCATCACTATTAGGTATAAGCTCATGGCAGCAGCAGTGAGACCCCGCTAAGCATTCAGCTAGAAATGCTATGACTCAAGTTCATGTGAATACCTAACCGTCTCTTTGGGGAAAGAGTTTACGTTCCTAGCTGTTTGAACAGCCCCTCGAGTCTATGCCTGTTTTTGTGTGGAAGAATGCATTATTAAGATGGGTTCCAGGATGTCCTAAATAAAATGAATCTACCTAAAATCTTAGTGGAGTATAACCTTGTTATAGTCTATCAGTGTAAGATCATTTCTCAGCAACCCAGACAAAGTTCAATGTTAATATGTATGCTGCTTTACCAGCTAATACAGCAAGTTCAAAATAACTGGAAAAATAAATAAATAAATAAATAAAGGCACTAAATCTGATGGAGTTGAATAACGACATACATAAAAAATTAGGCTAATAAGTTTTTTTACTCTGGAATGGAGGGAGAAGACACACATATCACAGTTGAAAACATTTCCTTATTTATAAATCTACAAATATTAGTTGTGTTTGAAAAGCTAGTTAACAGTTAAAAGGACAAACGAGCTAATGCTGACATTTAAATTAAAAAACAGGCTGTAAGGCCAAAGCAATCTGCAGGAGACAGAACAAGCACGCTAGGACCAGAGGCCTGGGTGGAGAGGGGACCTGGGCTCCCTCTGCCCGTGATACCCCACCAACCATCAGCTAAGAACCCAAAACGCATGAAGAAAACTGTTTCCAAGTGCAAGCGTACCCCACACACACTCGTTCAAAGACAACACTGAATTCAAGTGTCGACCCGGCAGCCCGTACAGACCCCACAAGGTGACAAACGGCACACTGACGGGACTGCTTGCTATAGAAGCCAGGCTGAAGTGCTTGTCATCTGGTCAAACAGGGAAGCGACAAGAGGACAGGCTACTTAAATTAATGCCAACTCTCCCTGAGATGACTCAAATGGACCCAGAGTGACCTGTCTTCCAGCCCACCCTCCAAAAAGTACACACAGCAACCCATTAAGAAATGCTCCGTGGGGCTTGGAAACAAAATGCATCCAGCTCTAACTTCCATTTGATTTTATTTATTTTTTATTTTTTATTTTTTTAGCTGAGCCATCCTGCCACCTGCTGGCAGCTCAGCTCGGGCCGGGACTCGAACCGCTGTTGCTCAGAACTCACACTCTTGAGTGAGCTCTTAACCAACTGAGCCACTCAACCGGCCCTCTAACTTTCATTTTAAATAAAAAAATAAATACAGAGCTACAATGTCAGATATATGCAATACAAAGTAGTAGGATTTACCCAGACAACCATTTTAGGTAATATTGTACAGTCCATTCTCTGTAATCACAGCCTGCACGATATAATCATTATAAGCAACACGAGGGATATGACAAAGGACTTACGTAAAAATGCACAATTATTTGTAAAATAACAATGCAAAAAATACTTCAATAAAGGTTTTTATCTGATGTTCACTATTTACTTACAAGCATGATAATTGTTGCAAGCAATCTCGTTGTTTCAAACATCTTCTTCAGCTGCTTCACGGGTCCCATTAAGAAGCACGTGCTATTAGAAACAAACAGGAGAACTGAGAGAGTGGCCACCTCATCTGTCTGGTCGCATAAAAACAAACTTTCAAGGAAAGAAACCCTGGGTTCGTTGATTTAATAAGACCCTCTCACTAGATCTGTTAGCTTTCCCTTACTATTAGAAGGAAACTTGAGTCTTTTAGTTTTCTATGAGACATAAATGCCTTTGACAAACTATCCATCTTGGGATTTTACAGCCACCAGTGAGCCGAAGCAATCCCAAGCTGATAGGCTGTCTGCAAATACGCTGTATCAGTCACGACTTCCTATCTGCACACGTTCCATGTCAGAACAAGGCAAGGCCACCTCCACGAGTCATTAGTTGTCAGTATAAAGCCTCTGATAGCAACTGCACTGTCACCTCGGGCTTCCTTCAGGCCACCGTCTGAACGAGAATCACCACAGGTACGAGCCCTGGCTGAGCTCGGCCTTCACTCACGCCTGCTCACTTGACAAGACCTCTGACCCAGAAAATTCTGGAAGAAGCAGACGGTCACCTCTGAAAGCTAAGAGCAAACGCAGAGCTCATACATGTGACAACCGCAGGGGACATCAGCACCCCAAAGATGCACCTCAGAGAGGACTCCCCAAGGCCCGCCCACCACGCCTCTGCCTCACCGCTGACCTCCCGCACCACTGCCACCCCATCGTCTGGCTGGGCGGCTGAGCATCTATCTGACCCACTGCCTGCTTCACAACAACAGGGGCTGGGCGCTGGAGGGCGATCTGGTGGGAAGCCTGCCTCGTCACCGCACCAGGCACAGCCCCAGCTGCATGAGGGGTGCTAACAGTGCTCCCCCTAAACTAGGGTCACAGATACAAAATGCTGAGGACAGTCCCCCACACAGGGGCCGGCTGCTCCTACCATTAACACTCCATTGTGGCAGCTGGCACACAGCGGGAGTCAATAAATATTTATTAAAGGAACACATATTTTGTGGCTGAATTCACAGTATGTCAGAGCTATAGAAATAGATCCTATTAGGAAAGTCCTCAGGAGAGTGATAGCAAATGGAGTACTGTAAGGAGCTGTCCGTACCTGGATAACGCAGCAATATTTCCAAGGGTGTAAAACACTGCGAAAAGCTTTATGCCACCAGGAAGCCACAGCAATCCAGTTCCCTGAGTTAAAATATTATAGTCACTTAAAAATAATTTTACCATCGTAATAGTTTAAAATTAAATGCTACAGTAATATAAATATATAATAATACAAATTTTAAGTATAAATTTGCTCACATATAGTCTCTGATTATATCATTTATAAAAAGCGGTTAATTTTCCATGTTATTTGCTAATTTGAATCTTCTATTTGCATGTTAGTATATGTAAATAACCATAACACAACTTTCTTTATACATGTGAGTAAATCTCATGCTACTTAATGTTCTTTTAAAATGGCAAGTTAAAAAATGTAATTGACATCTAAATTACTGACTGCAACTTTTGATTTTTCTTAAATAAAATTATTTTAACAATCCAGAACCCCCCCAAATATTAACTTCTACATTCTTGTATTGATCTCTACCCCTTTCATCAGGAGTCTAAATGTGTCCCATCCAAAGTCTCAGAGCAATAATCCAGGCCAAGCGGGCTGCTTGCTGGGGCTGCCTGGGACTACTGGTCTGACACAAAATAGAAATTATTCAGCCAGAGAAAGCCTTCACTCACGAGGATGGAGAAGAAGACGCCGCTCACAAAGCAGATGCCAAACCACTTCAGCCGGGTGCTGAAACTCAGGGATGAGGCGTCCAGGACCTTAAGGAGGAAGGGGGTTAGGACTGTCCTCGGGCCGCACTCACCCACCGACCCTCTGCACTAACGGCGTCATTCTGAGCAGACTACGGATCTTAGTGTCAGTTTGCTTGTGGCAGTGCCATTTAAGAGTATCGAGGTCCCGTGGTTGTGAAGGGAACTACAAACCCGGTCTGGGGACCATGAGGCCCTGAGGAACCACTGTTAACTTTGGCAGGTGTGACAACAGAACTGTGTTCACGTTTAAAGAGCCCCTACTTGTGAGGGGCAGTAGATGCACACTGACCAGGATGAAATTACATAATGTATAAGGTATATTATAAAATACCGCATGACTTTAAAAACCAGAGGGAAGATGCAACCAGATGGGCAAAATGCTGCCAAATGTTGAGGCTGGGTGTGGGGACACAGGGCTCCCCACAGCTCTCTCAGCGTCTGCCTGATGCCACTGAGGCGAGGTGCCCCACATGCAGAGCCTGGGATGGGCTATGTAGGAACTGCGTCGTTGGGAGAAGCCCACCGCGGGTGAGGGAGCTGGACGGAGCAGGGAGGAACCGAGCAAGGAGGCGGCCAGCTGGAGTGCAGCTTCGGTGCGCTCAGGCAGCCCTGCCCGGAGCAGGGCCGGCGTCCCGGAACCCACCCCACCAGCTACTCAGGGCTGTAGGCTGGGGGCAGAGTGGGGGTGACTGCAGGAGCTCCAGGGCGAGCAGAGGCAGAGCTGTGAGCCACTGGGGGGCCGGTCCACCCGCTTGATGCCGGGGCCCTGGGCAGCCACCAGGAGTGTGGGCCATCGGACACATGGACAACTTCCGCTTAGTATAAAGAGTTTATTTACAACAACTCTGAAAGCCCTGGGTACCTCCATTACTAAAACGCAGTTTTGAGACGATAATTTATTCCAGAGCAACGAACGATGTTCCTGTGTGTCCAGCAAATTCTAACCAAATGAGAACAATGCAGAAATTACTCTGCATACTTTATACACACAGCCGGCATGCAGTAATGATTCAGCACACACATTCAGATTACTAAGTACATTATTAAAACTTATTTTCCCAATAAAGCTGAAAAAGTCTCAACAGCTGTTTCAACAGTAAGTCTCTATATACCAAAATTTAAATTTCTAGCTTATATTACCATACATGTTTTCAAGAATAATGAAGTAAAAACAAGTTTAATATGCAAAAGCTCAAAATACCTTTGGCTATATCCTTACCTGAGTAGATTAATCTGTGAATCCTTATGTAGCATGAAAAGTAAATAAAAATAACTTAATAAAGATTCTGTCACAGTAACATATCACTTTTTAACACACTTCAAATGTTTTTAAATTTTTGCTTAATTCACACATTCTTGTTGCCAGCGATGTCATCTGTTTACAGCAAAACCGGTAACTGGATTTTAAACAAAGAATAAGCCTGCCTATAAAAACATCCAAATTTAATTCTTTCTGATCAGGAAGACTATCTATCAGTATATTTTAACTACTAGACAAAATAAACCCTGAACAATCCACAAGAAATGACTTGTCTCAAGTCTTGCAAATTGCCCTGGATACGGACACAAAGCACAGGTTTCCTAACTCCTAACTGGGAAGACACACAGAGCTTCCACATGGGACAAGCTGGCACCGCGTCCTCCCCGCAGGAAGCAGCAGAAGCCCTGCCCCCACCTGCTTCAGCACCAGCACGCAGGTGCCACGTTCTCCTCCCACCGGGATCAGAAACACCACCATAAAACCAGCCACCGTGCTGGTTTCTTCGACCCAGTCTCCGAGAAGACGTGCACACCGCCACAGTTACGTATTCCTTCTGGAGGGAAGACGAACCACAAGGAGCCACGAGGAGCCGCGAGGAGCCGCGAGGAGCCGCGAGGAGCCTCTCCGGCGCAGGGGCCACGCTCTCGCTCTGTGGTGCCCTCTTCCTGCTGCAATAAACAGCATCGCCCGGAACCAGAACCTGATACACTCAAAACACTAGTTGGAAAACACGGAGGAAGCCGTCTTGGGGGCCCTGGGCACAGCGGGCACCCACTGCTTTCCTGCAGGGAGGAGACCCACTTATCACAAAGGGCGCAGCTGCAGAGGCCCGAGCCTGCACGTGAAAACAGGGGACGTGGGGGCTTTCCGGGAATGAACGGGCGCCGCAGTCCGGGCCTCCTTTTCCCACCAACAGCGGTGTATGAAAAGATAGAGATGAGCGAGGGCTCAAGAGACGGGCGCCCACAGACCCGCTCCAGGGGGGTCCGCACGCCACCTCCTCAGGAGCCTGCTCCTTCCTCCGAGGCTCATGCCTGAACAGCCACCCTACGCTGCGCACCTGTCACCTACAGCTCTCCCGGTCACTCTCTCCCACTCAGGACCCCGACCCCAGGTCCCACCCGGATCCCCCAGTCTTGGATCACGTCAACAAGCACACGGGCAGCCTGGCCCTTCTGTTCCTCGTCCCCTAACCTCAGTGGCCTTTTCCGGCCACTGCACTCGGTGACCCAGGGCAGGCTAACTACCGAAATTGCTCTATGTGCTCGCCAGCCCCGATGCCATCCCAGGGCGCGCTGACCCACAGCTCCTGCCTCGTCTGGCCGCCGCCGCGCCTTTCTCCAGCCCACCGACCCTTCCCCACCTCAGGGGACATCACGCGGCACGTCGCTTCAACGAGACACTTAAAACCGCCTTTCTGCTGCAGCCATCTGGCAAACCCCTGACTCAAGCCTTCCTTTACCTCTGGACAGAGCCACGTGGCAGGACAGGGGCAGCAACCCTTCATCATCAACTTCCGCCCGACGTCACTGTCTGAAGGCAACCTGCCTTCTCTCTGTACCCATATTTGAAACCACCTCCACGTCACACCTCCAGTTCTTGCCCTGACACTTCCACTCCCAGCAGACAACTTCCCTGTTTCACACAGACAACGAGGCCACCGCTGGGGGCTCCCCCGCCCCGCCTGCTGCCCCCAGACCACCACGCCCACCTCAAGAACATCCTCTGTTCCTGTGGTCGGGTCGCAGTGCGGCTACGGTTCACCTGGCCTCCCTGCCTTAGACCCCAACGTCTGCCCTCCCCAGGGAGCTCACAGGAAACGCAGGGGCTTTTTTTCTCTCTCCAACAGTGAACCTGGGTTTACCCAGGTTCTGACCCTGAGACCATTTCCATCAACCTTTACATGTGCTTATGCGATGCGTCTTCCATCTTCACCACGCAAAACGCTCACGGGATTTCACCCTCCAGCCTCTGCTCACTCATCCATCATCCATCATCCATCATCCATCATCCATCCATCCATCATCCATCATCCATCCATCCATCCATCCATCATCCATCCATCATCCATCCATCCATCCACCCATCCATCCATCCATCATCCATCCATCCATCATCCATCCATCATCCATCCATCCATC
>NW_017732103.1:126486-151737 GCF_001890085.2 Hipposideros armiger | reverse complement strand
CATCCATCCATCATCCATCCATCCATCCATCCATCCATCCTCCATCCATCCATCCACCCACCCGCCACCACGCGCTCCTACTTCCAAGTGCTGGGGGAGGAGTCTGGCCCTGGTTAAAAGGTGCCCCAGGTAACTGCCCTGCCAACGGCACGCATGGGGCCGGCCCAGCACTGCAGTGTCTGAAGGAGCTGTGCTCACGGACTGGACCTGGTCCATCACACCCTCTCCCGCGTCCCCATTCAGCCCAGCACCCCCATTTCTCCTCTTCCACCAAGGCCTTCTCGCAGGGCATGAGGGGACCCTAAGGACACCTTTCTCCTCTCTGGCTCTGTCCCTTAGGGGAGCCTTCCCGCTGGCCTCCTCCTGACCTCAGGGTCCACTGCCCATGGGGCCCCCTCAGCAGTGAGCTGACTCCTGACCGTCCACGCCCATTCCCCGGAAGACACGGAACCGGGGAGTTGCCTCTCCCCTGGGGTTAGCCTCTTGCTATTGATGATGCCATCGCAGAACGCGATTTAGGCTGAACCAGCCCTTCCCTTTGGGGCCTGTGACTTTGATCGGCCCCTCTGACACCTGAGAGCCCAGGTCTCTCTCTCCGGATTCGGGTTCGGCGGAGCTCCTGACGCCAGGAACACAGCAGTACCATGATAAGGTCGCTGTCTTCCAGGGAGCGATGCCCACATAACGACCGTCATCCTACGAAGGGAAGCTCGCGGGTCAAAGGGCGGAGGGTCAGGGAGGCGCAGCTGCAGCCCAGTGATCGGGCACTCGTGCTAAGGCCCTTCTGGGAGGTGGCGTGAGAGGAGACCTGAGGAAGGAAGGGTGCCCATCAGAGGGGGGGCCCCCTCCGTCTCGTAAGAGCCAGCCGGGGAGCTGATGGGGTCCCACCCCGGCACATGCCAGGCGCTCGCTCCTTGACCAACGCAGCTCCACCCCCCACACGACCAGCGCCTTCCAGACATGAAAGGACTTCCGTCCTTCACTCCAAGAGACACGCTTAAGACCCCAGCGAGCCTCCCGCCTCCCGTCTGGGCCGATTCCAACAGCGCTCTCCCCTCACTCTCCATCGGCCCCACAGCTGCTCCTTCCGCCTCCTTGTTCTCCCTCTTCCTGGGCCCCCCCCTCGTCCTTGTCCACACCTCCCTGACCTCTGCCCGTCACCTGGTAGGGAGCCCCCAACTCTGGCTCCTCTGCCTGTGCCCTGGCCTCCTGTGCAGCCCACTCTCCCCGCTGCCCGGCCACCTCCTCGTCCTGTCCCCGCCAAGCCCACGAGCCCTGCAGCCCTGTGTGTGTCCTGCCACACTCCCAAGACACGCCCGCCACCCCGAAACACCATCCGCGGCCTCCTCCACAGCCTGCGGCCTTCTCTGGTCACTCGCCACCTCTCAACTGTGTGTGCAACGTGGCCTCCCCTGCACCCTCGAGTGGGCCTGCCTTCTCCTAGGCACCCTGTACCTCTGGGACAGGAGGTGGGCCAGGTGAACCCCCCTCTTCACTGGCTGCCATAGTTTATATTTACTGGTTTTTAACTGTTTCCCCCGATTAAAATGCACGTTCCATGTGGATTGGCGGCCTTGTTTTGGTCACCGTGGTAACACCAGCGTCATGAGCAGGGCCACACGTGTGCAGGTTCTAAAAGTGGCCGAATGAATGAATGGGTCCCCTCTGAACTCACAGCTCTTGTCCATTAGAATCGCTCCAATCTTTAACCAGCGACTTCGCTGCATATCTTTCTCCCCTCCAGGCGGTGGGCTCGGGAAAAGCGGCCCTATCACCTCCACGCCCCCAGGGTTTAAAGCAGCTCGCCCCAACAGAACTGTCTGCAAGCGAATGTCCCACTCACGCGCTGTCCCCTGCGCAGCCACTCACACGGCTGCCCACTGAGCACCTGAAATGCGGCCGGCGTGACTAGGAGGACATTTTGAATTTCATTCAATTTTAATTAATTTAAATGTAAGTGGCCACATGTGTTGTGTGGCAGACCTACAGCGTGCACCGGAACACACATCAGTGGTCCAGCAAATGGGCTAAGACGTCACGGCCCCATTGACGTTTTTCATGTGGGTTATGACTGCGCCTTGTCAGTGGTTACAGGGTCCACCGAGCGGGTGCTGGTCTTACAGTCCCTGAACCCCCGCAGCCCGGCCCAGAATCCCGCCCCCCCCCGAAGTGCTGAATGGGCAGGAGGGAAGTCAGGATAGGAAGGGGACCAAGAACAGACCTCTACGGAATTCTATTCCATTTCCAATGTTCCCGCTTCTGTGACAGGCACACAGGAATGCGTCTGCATGCAAACAGCAAAAATACTTAGGAAGCAGTTCCTGCACCACTCCTATTTTTAATCCTCTCAGTAGAGGAAGTAACTCTTATCAAGTCCCGTGGGGAAAGCACAGAGACAAGGGCTTTAAAAAAAAAAGAAATCGCTTACCAGGGTTCAATGCCTTAACAAACAACTTTTAATTCAGTATTATTTCACTTCTCAATGACCTGTTTTTTTACCTCGTCTCCCTACTTCCAAAAGACACACACCCCCCCTCACAGGACCTCATTTATCTCCAGGGCAAACGGAGGCGGGAACCTTCCCGCAGCTCGCGGGACAAAGCGCCTGCACACGTCCAGCTCAGAGCCCCCCGGGCGCAGAACACCGAGGGGCGGGGTGAGGCCAGCGGGGGGCAGGTGGGTCCTGTGGGGGAGGGAAGGCCGCTGGGCGGGTCCCTCACAGTCAGAAGGCCAACCGGGGGGTGGGGGGGTCTCTTGGGGAGCGCCGTGGACTCCATGAACGTCCGGGAAGCCCCCAGATGCTTCCCGGGAGGCGGGCAGGGCGCTCCCGCATCGACTGTACGCGCCGAGGAGGCCCCGCTCCCCCGCTCCCCGCGGGCCTGACCCAGCACACGTCGCCGCCGGGACCCCGGGCGGCGGCCCGAGGACGGACGCGGGCTCCCTACCTGCGAGGTCAGGCCTTGCTCCTCGTCTTCCTGGCCGCTCAGGACCCGCCGCAGCTTCTCCATGGTCCGGCTCCCTGGCCCCGCCGGCGGCCACTCGCTCGCCGACCGCTCGCGCCCACGGAGGAAGCCGGAACCCGGGGCTCCCCCAGGTGACCGGACGTCCGGGTCACCCGCTTCCGGCGGGGCCCCTGCGGCCGCCGTAGCGGCGCGCGCATGCGCCCCGGGGCTCCGCCGGCCTGCGGGTCTGAGCTGCGCCCTGCGGGGCCTGCTGCCTGGATCCCGCCCCGCGGGCCGGGTGGGGGTGGTCACGCGGGAACGCAGAGCAGCACCGAGCCACCGCGCTCGGATTTCAGCAGTCGCCGTCTCGCGTAGCCTGGGGTGAGGACAGCGGGCGCACAGCCCGGCTTACAGGACGAGGAGACCCAGGACGCAGGCCGTCCAGGCGCGGGGTGCCGCATGCCCACGTCCGGTGCTCGGGCCCTCGTCCGACACGGCGGACCAGTGCCAGGGCTGCAGACAAGACGTCCAGGCTTGACGTTATGAGAAGCGTGTCGGGGGCCAATACGGGAATACTGACAGGCGGGGTTCGGGTCTAAACTGAAGTGCTCAAAGCATCTTCGCTGGGAAGGAGCCGGGAGCGAAGGGCAGGCTTTGGGGGCGGGCGGTTCTGTGCTCTTGATTTCGGCCATGCCTCTCCCCTGTGCAACGGGAACCAGCCCTCTCCCAGCCTGATCTCATCATCAGGACATAAATCACCTACTTTGCAAGGTTAAAGGAGAACCGAGTTCGTATTATCTCAGAAGAAATAGAAGGTGGCTGCCTTCCTCCTTTTTACATTGTGAGAGGTACTTACTCAGTTCATACCCCAACTAAGAATTTGAGCGTGAATCCCTACTTATAAGAGGAATAGCTAATCCAACCCATCTGCCCAGTTATAAACACTACAGTCCTTTGAACAAGTATTTACTGTTCTCTGGCTAACGCTAGGTGAGCAAACACTAGCAAATGGGGAAGTGGCGCTTTTTGTTTTTTCTCTTATTCGCCACCATGCTAAGGAAAGATTAAAAATTAGAGCTGCTTGTACAATATAAATTCCAGAGTGCCTTGCAGCTTTCTAAGAGTGTACTACTGCAAGGTCATCAAGTGTTAAGTTCTACTTTTTGGCTGGTTAAGATGGGAATGGAAATGCCTATTATTTTATTTTATTACATCACCCACACTTTCTCTCCTAAACCCTGAAAAAAGGCGGACCCCCAAACTTTTTATTCTCTGTCCTGCCGTCTCCAGTAGAGATTTTATCTAATCTCAATTAGGTAACATGTAAGACTCCTAGAAAAGCAGGTCATACACTTCCTATAATAAAAGTCCAATGCTCAGCATTTTTCAGGCAGCAAATATATTTGGCCTATTTATACCAAAGTTTGAGATCTTATCCTTTTGTCCTTAACTGGAAAAGATCAGAAAATAGATCAACGTCTGCTGTAAAATCATAAACTCCTATGCTTCTATTTAATAAGAGTAAACCTGTAAATACTACTGATTTCCCTTCTGAAGTGTAGTAACTTCAGTTTTCCATATGCGGGAAGATGGGATAAACTGCTACCTCTAGTCGTGGGGAGAAAGCTTTCCAAGGAATATGAGGCTGAATCGTGAAATTGTCAATGTCCAACTGTTTTTAACCTACAAAGGGCAATTCCATGTGTTTCAACAGGTACTTGGGTATAAGCACTCTTGCTGAGAAAATAGTATTAAATATTTGTTTAAGAATGTGTTTTTTTTGGTGCTTTTTCACTCCTCATGCCCTGTGAGCGAAGCTCGTTTCCTGAAAACTACTGCACAGAGTTTAATGAAGCCATAACCCTCATGTAGACAATGAAGTGGTGGTAACGGTCTAGGCTCCCGAGTCCGTCAGTCTGCCTGGATGAGAATCCTGGCTCCCTCGTTTTGTAGCTCTGAAGTTTTGTGCAAATCAACCTAAATTTCTGTTTCTCTTTCTCATATGTGAAAATCAAGGTGATAATATTCGGTTGTCAGAAAAGTCATGACACATTTTTGCAACGTTTAGAAAAAACTACGTCATGATTTTTCCAACAACCCAATAGTTCCTGCCTTCCAGGTTGTTATGAGGATAAGATAAAATAATACTACAGTCGACCCTCTTTATCCACAGGTTCTGTATTGGCTGACTTGCCAAAATTTATTTGTAACCCCCAAATCCATGCTTGCAAGCACCTTCACAGTCATTCAAGGGAAATGCACAGAAGAGTGAACATGTGAGTTACCTGAGGCACATGGTCCCTTGGAGGTAAACAAGGTGACGCTCTGCCTTCTTGGTTCAGCTCCTGCTGGAACAAGTGCCCTTCTTGTGGTCCATTGAGGGCCATGTTTTTGCATTTTTGTGCTTTTTGCTTGTGATTTTGCTGTTAAATTCGGCCCCCCAGCCTAGCGCTGAAGTGCCGTCTGGTTCCTAAGCACAGAAGGCTGTGATGTGCTTTATGGAGAAAACACATGTGTCAGAGAAGCTTCGTTCAGGCCTGAGTTATGTGCTGTAGGCCATGAGTTCAACGTTAAGGAACCGACAGCATGTGCTAAATAAGGTGTCTCTAAACAGAAACACATGCGAAACAAGGTTATGAATTGACCAGTTGAGGAAAATGTAGCCAGAGGCCCACAGGAAGCTTACCTGTGTTTCCTGGGGCCGGCGCCTCAGAATTCACTGATGTGTGTTTGTGGGGACTTCACGGAACAGGCAGACACAGCAGGGCCTGCCACTCCGAGTGCTGAGCAAAAGCTGGCTTTGTGATTAGAATAGTTACTGTCGTTTCATCACGTGGGATTTCTGCTCTGGACCCCTGTCTCCCCAACCTAGTGAACTACTGAGCAGTATGGACAGAAACCTAAAGTGAGCCTGTACTTCTTGCCCGTAAACCTAGAAAAACATCTAGTAGCTTCCTTCTGTCTGCTTCTCAGCTGCAGCGCTTTCCAGAGGCAACAACCTTCGCAAACGCAAGGCAGCCCAGGCACAAAACAACCAGGTGCCAGGTGGTGAGAGGCAAGGCCGCCGAGAAGGCGTCTGGCCCGCACAGAGCTGAGTGCAGTTGCCTGCTGCTCTCCTCCAGGCCCCCAGAGGGAGCTTAATAGACTCATCCCCGCACCGAAACCCGCGCCTCCTCCCCGCCCCCTTCCCTCCACCTGAGCGAGCGAGCGAGACAAAGCCAAGTTCATAGGAGTGTTAGTGCGTGAGGCCAACAGGGACTGGGCCATGGGGAGTGTGGCCCTTTCCACAGGCAAGCCCAGGCCCAGCCCACCCACAAATACGGCACTCCATCCGCAAGGGACCTCGGGCACAAACCACCACCCCTCACCCCAGCTGACTTGGGTAACGGGCTCGGTTCCCAGAGGGTTTCTTAGGAGAGAAACACCATAAAGGGAAGTGGCAACAATGGAAGCGTTGTGAGAGGATCGAGAACCTTTGTAATTTCCTCTTCCCATCTCTAAGATTGCATACAGTACTTGGAAATGGGGACTGTGTGAAGCACTCTCAAGTGAAAATGACACCTGAAATTGAGCCCCTGTGCGGTTAGTGTGGGACGGATCTAACGATATTCCATCACTGGTCGTTTCCTGTCTCATCAGCTTGTCTTAGTCACTTCTCTGGACATGATAGCAAATCTTGATACAAAAAGTAACACAATAGCTTTTCTTCCTTAAGGACTGAGACCCCAGAATGCTTTGTGAGTGAACACAAAGTCAGCTGCCTATTGGGGGGGGGTGGTGGGAGCCTGTCGCCATAGTTACCCGAGTGCCACACAGCAAAAGAGCGGAGGAAGCCAGGCCCTGGGCAGGGGGAAGGACTGGTTGTCAAGGTGTGGGTGAGGAAGGAGAAATTAGGGATAATTGCTTAGGAGGAAAGTGACTGAAACAGCAAGATAGGAGACAAACATAGAAAAACATAGCCTTAGTTCTAATTACGTTTCTCATTTTTCCAGAGACATTCTTTTCTATCGCATTTCAGTGTTTCTGTTCCTGAGGTCAGCCCTAGAAACAAAGTGAACTGCTCCGACAGCCATAAAGGTGATGGGAGTGTCCGATGGGAATGGGAAGGTAGCATCACAGCATCACCACCACCACTGTCACCGTCACCGTCACCACCACTGTCACCGTCACCATCACCATCACCACCAACCTCACCACCATCACCGTCACCGTCACCGTCGTCACCGTCACCAGCACCACCAGCACCACCAGCACCACCCAAGCCAGCGGCAAATGGAGATGCTTATGAGAGACTCCTCAGCCCTAAGGGAAGGCACACACAGCGCAGGGGCCCATCTTAACTCCCGTTAGTGCTCCCCATCTGGCCTGATGACAGCCATTCTCCACACCTGGCTGTACAGGTCACTTTAAATCTGTTCATCTCACTCCACTTAAAAAACCTTCAACAACGGCCCCATTTCCTCAGAATAAAGGCAGCATCTTAGCATAATACACAGAGCTGGTCACGACCCAGCCCCAGCTCTCCTGCCCAGCCTCACGCATCACTCCATCTTTTTCCACATGTGCACACTGTCAACACACAGAGGTTCAGCCTGTGAAATCCATACTCCCACCTACATGCCTTTCTGCACTCTGGTCTCATGGCTTCAAACCTTGCTCCCCCACACCACCTTGTCCCCCACCCCCAGCTCCTCCGAGCCTCCTTCCTTGGCTAGTTCCCACTTGACCTAGGGGCCTCCTCCTCAGGGGAGCCTCCCTGGGCCTCTTAGGACATGGCCAGTGGCCCCTGCCCCACACCCTCCTAGCCGCCCTGTCCATCCCAAAGCAGACTCAGCAATCACTCTGCTGACCTTTTTTTTTTTTTTAAGATTTTTATTGGGGAATTGGGGGAATGGGAACAGCGCTGGGGAATTGGGGGAAGGGGAACAGATAAGTTGCTGTCCTTTTGTTCTTCAGTCTAGTTGTGGAGGACATTGCTTCACTGGCCCAAGTTGGCACCATCATTGCGCTCTTCCCGGGTGAGGCAGATCAGTCGCCGGCTTCTGGACAGCCGCTCACTGCGGCTGCTGGCCGCTCACGCTGGCTGCTGGCCACTCATGCTGGCTGCTGGCTACACACGGTAGCCCATGGCAACCCACTGCCACAGGGACTGCAGCCTACGCTGTCGCCAGCGACTCACGGCAGCCCAGCTCCAGGTTGAGCTGTTGTTCAGCATCTTAGCTGTGGAGGGCAGTATCACTGGCCCTCATATGTGGGATCCGAACCGGGGCCCTCTGGCGTCCCAAGCCAGTTCTTAACCATCGTGCCACTCGGCCGGCCCTCTGCTGACCTTTCTGGTCTCAGCTAGTCATCCTACTCAGCTGCCTCATTAGGGTCCAGGCCCCATCCCTAGGCACAGAGCCTGGCACGTGATAGAAACTCAGCAGATGTTCCTAGAATAAACAAGTAACAATAATAGAGCATATTAAAGGATTGGAGGCATACATTGCCTCCATATGCCATCTAGGGTTGATTGCAGGGGAGAAAATAAATTGGTGTCAATGCACAATTCCGCGTTGTGTCCTGTGTGGCAGGCATTGCCCGGGCTGGCAGCATAGGGCCGTAGGTGAGTCCTGTGAGGGGACGGCTGGGAAGAGAGGAGTCTATTATTTCATCAAAGAAAAAAGGGAAGAACTGTGCCGCTGCAAAGATCCACGTCCACGGTGCATGGGCCGTGATCTCCCTCTGCATGCAGCACGCTTTCTCGGCACTGGATGACATTTGCTGAGTGAACTGCATGCTCTCTTTACTCCAGGACAGTTTGCATTTGAATGTCAGAAAACACTGAACATCTGTCACAATGGTCAAGTCTGTCTGCGTTTTCCCATCACCAGAACAGTGAATGTATTTTACAGAATTTCTGACAGGGACTTGTCATATGCTGTATAAAAATCCCAGGCAAGTGCAGTGAATATAATTGATGCTGCTCAAATTTCCTAAGAAGTTAAACAGAAAACTGCTCATTCTAGGTGCAGAAATGAGTTTCCTATTTCTCTTAACCTAAGTGGGATGATTTGTGAAAATCATTATCAAAGCCACGGCCATCCGACAGTTGTATGTACCTGTGTTCTAACCAGCCTACCTGTGACCTCTGGAACCTTGGCACTTGGAGCACACCTGCTTGGTTAGCTTCCTAGGTGTCCAGTTGAGCTCTCCAGCTGCACCTGAGGTTGGCGCACAACAGCTGGTGGGGTCAGTTCTCCCAAAAGCCGTGAGGAACTTAGCTGGGTGCACTGTTATTTCTTCAGCCCTTTACATAGTTCTCCAGGTATCAAAGTTTGGGCTTGCCATTGTTGCTTGGCGGTGAGGTGATGCTGTGACCTTCCTACCCTTGACACAGCACTCTTCCCAGTGAAAAGGACGACATCTCCCCACAGGACAAGGTCCTTGATTTCAGGGAGAACATCTTTGTCATTCTGTTTGTTTTTCTCTCTTTTCACAAATTCCCAGAGTCTAGCAGAGTCTTATAACAGTAGATGTTCTATAAATATTTTTTGCATGAATTAATGAGCCGTTGTAACTCCAAAAGTTCACTTAGAAATCATCTTGTCTTCCTTTCTTCCTTTGTTTAAAAACAAATCAAAGGTCCAGGGACATTCAGGGACTTGCATGCAGTCTGACAGACGGTTAGGAGCTGAGCAAATGACACTGGAATTAATGAACCCTTGAGATTCACTCATCTTGATGGGCCTGGGTGGGACAAGTGAGGACAAATCCTCAGCATCCTTCTTCATGCGAAGTCTCCACCTGTGTTTCCCGCTCAGAAATACTTACGTAGCAGAAGTCAGTCTAGGGGGAGGTTTTTGTTTTTGTATTTTTTGTTTGTTTGTTTGGCATCAGGGTCATGTGTTAATCACTCTTGCAGAGGGGTTGGTTACAAACAGAAAAATAGAAATTTTAAAGTCCTTTTTGCAGACAGCCTGCCCTGCCTGAGCTAGCCCAGGCATGAAATCTGAGAAATCTCTGAGCTTTTTGTCCGAGGTTTTCACGTGCATGTTAGTAGATAAATGGGATAATATACTGGGGAGATTGCAGGTGTTCTGCTATTCCTTACAAACATCAGTTGAACACACATCACATCCTGTCACTCATGACCTTCGCCTTGGAATCCTGAGGCCACAAGATGGCGGAATTTTGCCACTAAATAGTCTCAAGCCTGGGGAAGGGCAAACGAGGGTGAACCGGGCACTGCAGGCCTTCGTCCTGCTGGAGCAGCGGGACTGCAGGTTTCCAGGTTCTCACTCAGGGGCTGCTTGCTCCCGGAGCTCGTGGCGGAGTCTCTGCCTGCTCAAGCCAAGGACTGGGCTCCTGAGGGACCTCAGCTCACGAATGGGAACAGCAGTTACCCCTGCAGATACGTGGATGGCATAGATTTTATGTGTTTTATTGTTAATTCAAAATAGTTAACTGGCTGTTACAACTACTGACAAGCTTCCCTCCCTGCCCACCTGCCCACCTGGCCCAGCGACCCCTGTACCACAGGCACAGGTAGTCAGGTGTGCTGCTGACAGGAGCCATTTCAGTCCACATGAGACACGTTTATTACTGGGGGTTTAAAGAGGCATTCGATTTTATACCTCGGTCTTCAGTCCATTTTAATTTTTGAGAGCTTGCACAGCCTCAGGCACTGACAAATCTCTGGGCCTACAAGTCAGGAACTCTACCCCCTGTCCGTCCCGAAGAGGACACTGCACTGTGATAATGGTAAAAAGTACTTCCGGATGCGCGTGGCCTCTCCTCATTTCTCACCAGGAATCGTGGGCGTGAGGACTAAGCAGTCACGCTCCTTGTTGGAGGGTACAATCTAAACTGGTGTTAGACAGCCTGCCCTGTCTAAAAAAGGCCTATTTTGAAATAACTAGTCACTAAAAGCTTTGGGGTAGGGGAGCTATGTCAAGGGTATTTATTTGGGCTGGAAAATACACAAAAGCAGAGTTGGCACTGACTTCGGAGTGAAGAGAAGGTTTCAGACAAAACTCGAAAGAGTTGCATTTACGTGCGTCACCTTTGCTTATCATGTGGAATCGTGAGACACCACATATCTCCTTAAAATCTCCCTGGAGGAAAATAAACACGGACATACGAGTACCCAAGGTTAACAGAACGTTAACTGAGACAACTATTTGCATTTATGCAATGGAGGCCTTAGTATAAAAATACATAGCATGGTATGTAGAAACTTTAGAGATCGTTACATTTATTTAAAGAGAAAAGCTGTATATAACTTGGCACAAGGTAAACTTTCACATCAGGACAAGATTGAAAACTTAAGGGCTGGCTGAGTGGCGCAATGGGTAGGAGTTGGCTTGGGACGCCAGCTCTGAGCAGCAGGGCCCCAGTTCGGATCCCACATGAGGGCCAGTGATGCTGAGCCCTCTACAGCTAAGATGGTGAACAACAGCTCGACCTGGAGCTGGGCTGCCGTGAGTGGCTGACAGCCGCCATGAGTGGCCGTCCAGCCCGAGAGCTGCCGTGAGCCACTGTGAGCAGTGGTCCAGTGGCTGGCAACCAATCTACCTCACCCGGGAAGAGCGCAATGATGGTGCCAACTTGGGCCAGTGAAGCAACATCCTCCACAGCTAGACTGAAGAACAAAACGACAGCAACTTGTCTGTTCCCCTCCCCCACTTCCCCAATAAAATCTTTTTAAAAAACCCAAAAAACTTAAACTATGTAGGTTGTAACAGGGCTAAAGGGGAACTGTAAAAGGGGGAACTGCTCTGTTTAGCCAGAACTCATCAGCATAGACAGAGGAGGTGACCGATTGCTCAGATGGTCCTGGCCCCTCCAAGGGCAGTAGGAACCCCAACTCCGACTTCCTGTTTAAGAAACCACCAGAAGCTGCCGCCTTCTCAGAACTCTCAGCTGCCAGGACACAAAAGCCTTCACATTGAAAATAAGACAACTGCAGTCACCTCTACACTGGACACACTTATGTAACAGAGGAAACGGTTAAGTGAATTTACAAGTATTACATACTGAGGACACTGACATGGCTGAGGAGTGACATAGCTCCAGCAGCAAGAGTGCCGAGCCCGTATGTTGGTGCAAAGACCTTTCTGCACACATGCTGCGGGCAACACAGGCAGAGGGCAGGAGGCGCCTGGTGGAAGGGCACGTGGCAGCTCTCAGAGCTCTGAGGGGTCACATCAAAGGGAAGCCTATGAGGGGCTCCCAGCAGCCAAAGGAATGACCTTCGAACCAAAAAGAATAGTAGTCGTAGCTGATAAAAACACATTAAATCTATAAAAATTTAGCAGTCTATTATCATGCTCAAAAGAGAAAAGCCAGAGAAATATTTCAAAATAATTTCTTACAAACTGAAACAGCTATTGAACCAATTCCTTACTTTTAAAACCGGGTAGAAAGAGAAAGAAACGAGCCTTTTCCCTGCCTTTTCCCTCCGGCCCAGGTTCGGTTAAGTGACAGCCTCAGCTCCTGGGGAACCGGCTACGTTACAGAAGACCGCCTGTGACGAGAAATGACGTAGGCGTCTAGCCACCTCGTGGGAGTCCTGGTTAAGCGGGACTCTCAGTGGGGCTGGCACATCACACCTGCCTCCCATGGACCTTTCGGGTCGGGCGCCTGAAAGAGCAAAAGCAGGGGTCACCAAGAACACCCCTGGGCAGGGTGCTGTGTCCTGACTGATGAGCACCTGCTGAGCGTCCTATAGGGTTAGGGGAGCCAGGTCGTTGTCCTGAGATGAGCTTTCCTGTGTGGCGGAGCAGCTAATCCTCCCTCAGCTCCGTGGTTCCTGTTACAGTCTCATAAACAGCACCCCGCCCCGGGCCCAGGGCCATCGCTGCTCAGGCCCGCCCCCAGCAGCTGCCTGGGACTTTCCCAAGGATGGCACCTGTCTGCACAGACATCCGGGGTCTGCCCGCCTCACTCCCAGGGCCACTCACCTGCTCAGAGGGAGCTGCAGTGCCGGGTCACTGCCGCTCTGCTTTGGACGATGTGGTTTTGTTTGCTTCTCTGCTAGACACTAAAAAGGAAATTACTTTTGAGACTAGCAAGTGACTTCTAAGTAGTTGATGTCATGTCAGGACTTCAGATGTCCTAACAAGTGGTGCTTACTTTCTATAACCACTCCTCACAGGAATCTGAGAAAACAGCTCAGAAATCCAAGATGCACATGTGAACAAAACAGGATTGCAGCTGGACCCAGGTGGAGGGGCAGACACAGTGCTCGCTCGTCCCCGCTGTGTGGTGCATGGGAAGAGGTCGGGATGAGGCACCAATCCTGAACCACTGGAGCCAGGGGGGCTCCTCGCAAACAAAAGGCCATTGAGTATTTCCTGCATTGGCAATTCTCACACATGTGCAGCCCGGGAGTCCGTTCGCAGGGCCAGGACTCACGCTGCCCGGTTGGCCGTTGTTACTGGTGCGGGAAGGACCTCACAGTTGTCACCCCTGCCCATGAATTCATTGTAACAGAAACCAACATGGCCCCTTAGTGTTGACAGTTAGCGTCAACTTCATCTTGGAAGTCAGTCACAGCTCATCTGTGTCTTCTGGCTCGCTCTGTGCTTTATTTGAAATGAAAAATATGTTGAACCTTTGAGTATTATTTTTAGAGAGGATGTTACATGTGGTGATTGAAAACTTTGAATATGTACTACTGGGCTTTTAAAATAAGGCTTGCACCAATTCACTCCTGTGTTTTCAGGTTTAGCTGTGTAGCTGTTATTCCCTTTTCCTGGTAACGTGTTTACATTGCCAGCAGCGTTCTCTGACGCCGCTGCTCTGGGGACACACTGCAGGACCAGGTCAGATTAGACCCTAAATGCCCACTCTCTCAGACGGACCACTCACCATGTTCGGTGCCAGTCCACCTCAAAGCTCTGCAAATCCCCAGAGGAGGATGGAGCCAGCAGAGCGCGTCAGGGAGGCCTCGCAGCAGTGTGCCCAGGGCCTGGTGCCAGGCGTCCCACGAGCATGGGTGGAGTGGTCCCATGTGCCTGAGGCCATCACTGACACACCGAACACTCAGGTGTTCTCAGCACCCTTTCTGCTAGTGACAGACAATAGATATGGTCACTTTAGAGTGAGAACCTTTCAAAAAACCAAAACAAGGCACCCTGCTCTGGAAAGAGCGTTTCACATGTCAGCGTTGCAATGAGGCATCAGCCTTGCGCCATGAGCACTGCACACCCGCCCTGTGTGTCCTTGTCACTACCCGGAGCTCTGCGGAGTCCCCAGGTGCTAAGCGGGTGCTGTCTTTTTGTCTTGGCTCCTTCCTCTTCTTGGGAAGGTCAAGATCAAGGCTTGCTTGCTGTGTAGGGCGCTGCCTGCGCAGGCCCCTGCCTTGGCACCAAGCGCCGTCTGTGCCCCTTCGCAGGCCTCCCTCCCCTTAGCGGAAGCTTCCGGGGAGCAGAATGGCCTCCCTCAGTATTTCCTCATCAGGTGCCTGACGCAAGCTCCAGGACCAGCCTGCTGACGGCGTTTTATTAATATCAGGGGCCACTCCTGTTCGAATCTCCCCAGTATCTGCTCCTGGGTCCCTGGGTGCTTGGGTTTCCAGCCGGGTGACACCTACAGGCTGCCCCTTTAGGGAGATAAGTCTTTCTGACAGAGGTGCGGAAAATCCCCTTGCTCCTCACACAGCACTCAAGACAGGTAGGACGAGATTTTTCCAACGTGGCCAAAGGAACACATCCCAAACCACAAAAGTAACAGGGGCTGGAGACAGACAAGGGGAAAGGCGCAGGTTTCGGTTGTTGCTTTAGAAGCCCCTGGGGAGGCTGACTTTTCTTTTACAAGTAATATCACTTCCGTCATAAATGAAGCAGGCCAGTCCAGGCTCCTCTAGTTCCTTCCACGCAGCCTCCACTCTTGCGGGCTGTGGAGCGAGGTGCCTGACGGAGCTGCAGGCAGCAGGCAGCTGGGGCAGGAGACGGCGGCGCTGCCTCTCACTAGGTGTCTCCCAGCTCCCCGCCCCGTTCCCGCCCCTGGACATGGAAGCAGAGCAGGCCTGCTTGCCTCCCAGGGCTGCGGGGCGCTAAAGAGAGCAGACTGCCTGCCTTGTAAACCATCCAGCGCCTTTTCAAGGAAGAAGAGGAAAAGCAGCAGGAGACGACACAGGGGAGAGGACCCAGGCTGGGGAGGGCTCTCCCGGGGGCAGGCCAACCCCAGCTTTGTCTGCTGCCCTCATACGTCACTGCCAGAGAAGGCTGGCGCATGTTCATGGTGAAGGTTTAGAACCCTAACCTGACAGCGGATGGTGACTGAAGCCGGCAGGGCTGAGTCCTCGGGAGCTGAGGCACGTGCCCGACTCTGGGAGCGCAGGCTCCAGCCCTTCCCCAGCGGCCGGGTCCTGCCCCGGTGCCCAGCACAGGGGGTTACGGCCCTGCAATCCCCACGGCTTCCTGGGGACAGAAGGCCCGCGCTGGCCGGAAGTCAGGTCATCGGGCCTTCTTTCAGGACAGTGTTTGGGGGCGTTTCTAATGTCTGCCCTAGAGAAAGAACGCCTTCTGGACAGCTGAGGCTGTGACGCTTCCAGAACCTGCCCTCCAGCCTGGCACTTCCCTGCCATCTTGACCATCTTCAAGGAGTTCCATTTTACACTTATATCTGTCTTTTCAGGGATATAGTTCTGCAGTTTCTTAAAAACATGGCAAGATATTTACTCATTTCATTTGATAATATTGACATCATTTATTGCCATTAAGTTACAGCATTTCAATGTACAGGCTGCATGGAAACAGATACTTTTTCAAATACTGGCAACGAGAGTTGACGTATGTGGCCAGCTGTTGGGTGTCTCATGGTCATTAAAAGAAAAATCAAGAATTCTGAGCACTTCAGTGCCAATAGTTATTCATTTTGTTCTCTTCAGTTTTTCATTAACTCAGTTCTAAGAGATAATGTACATATTACTGCAGATAAAACCATCATTGGGAATTATTAAAATGATTGCATATTTGGAGCTAGTCTTTATGAGGAGAAGTAAAATACTCAGGACTCGTAAGGCAGCCGAGAGTTGGTTTACAACTGTCAGCTATTTCTATAAAAACTGTCTGGTTAGTAAAAACGGCATTCGGCATATTTTGCTCAGCAACACTTCATGACGGAATTTGTGACTCAGCAGCAGCTGGCAATGCCTTCCTTCCCTTCTAGGAGCCAGTCCTTCATTTCCCGTTGTTATGCTGATGCCTTTTTACTCATCCTGGAAATAAACACAAAGAGAGGTTCACTGCACATCAAAGTTTCCCTGCCAGCCTCAAAGGCCTGGGATGCTTTAGGAGTCACCTTTATGTAACATTTACTTGGACAATTTTACAGAAACAGTAATGTCCTAGTACATGCCCGGTAATTACTGCCCAGTTGCTGTTTCCAACTCAACAGCATGCTTTCGCAGTGAGTCACGTTTCCCAGCTGCTCGCACACATCTGCACACTCGACGCCGCTCACGGCCCCGCCCCCAATGCCTCTGACAGGAGTTAGCGCCAGTCCCCATCCTGGAAACCAGAAGAATGTGCCAGGGCTTACTCGTGCTTGATGAGCCGTCCTCCCTGAATGAGCTGGGCTACTTCATTGGTGGCGTGGCACGCAAACAGGAGCCAGTTCCGAGGCTGCACCTTGTAGGCAAATCTCATGAACGTCAAGGAGTAACAGCAGAGGGCTGCCAGAAAGTCAACACAAAGGAAAGCAATGACTTACGACTGAGAAGACTTGGAGTAGGCGGGCCGCCAGGTCAACTGCCTTAACCGAAGCAAGAGCCCTTCTGCTAAAACCTTTCACAGAAGATCCATCTATGCACGAAGCTCATCGGACGTGTGACTGTTCCTTTGTTTCTTCTTACTGAACATTTTAGGAACATGGCTGTTACAGGGAGTGGGCAGGCATGAGTTCCAGCCACTTGATTGTCCCTGGAGTTGCTTACAATTCATTACCCAACAGAAATGCTGTGTAATCCCCTCAAGTTTTATGGTCAAATATCAGGGTTTCAAGTAAATTTCATGACACTTTTTCCAAATACAATTCAAGAGGACACAATTTTCAACTGGGTGCAGTAAATGTGAAAGGCAGACAGGACCTGAATTCTTTCCAGGTAAATATTTCAAAGTCGCCCTGTTTTATCCTGGCCAAGGAGAAGTGACACCGTCACGGCATCGTGTGCTTGGCTCCTTTCTAATAGCGGCCGTACCACGTGGTGCTACCAAGCTGAGAGGCGCACAGGAGCTGCTGTGATCATCCGGAGAAATGTCCTCCCAGGTACTCAAAGCTGCTTACTTACCGAATGTCATCCGCCCACTGATAATCTCTGGAGACTTCTTCATGTCATTGATGGCAGCGATGGGAAGACCCCAGTTGGCTACTGGGCCCCAGAAGTGCTACACAAAATGAGAAGGGAGAGAAGGAACGGGGTTCAAGTTAAGGCGGAGCTGTGAACAGCTGCAACTTCTCTTACTTTAAACAATAATGTGAACTGTGGGAAACAAATCTTCACGTTTCCATATGCATCGGTTCCCGGTTTAATGATGGGATGGTTACCAGATCTGACGGTCCAGGGCTTGCCTGTGAATCAGCAGCTCTTACAGGGTGAGCCCAAAGCTAGAAAAGCGTTTGGCAGTTCACCAGTCCCACCAACTTTCCTTTCTGATCCCAGCTATGTAACCTGACTCCCAGTGAGAGAATTTTAAAATGACATGAACTTCTTACACAATTTACTCTTGCCATAACTTAAAACCTATGATAACCATTCTCCATAATGTAATGCTGAAGTCAAAACTTCTTTTTTTCAAATTTTCATTAAGATATTTGTCAACAGCTCTTAAAATGCAGACCCTAAATTGGACATTTTTTCTGAATAAATTAACAAGGTAAAAAGCGTTTTCAGCTCTTATGAGCTACATTAAGATCAGAGAACCTGCCAACCTACACTCAGAACCCCAGAAATTAAGATTGCAAAATACTTTTGAAGCAATGAGAACAGCTTGTATTTAAAAATGGACTGACCGTTTTTCACTTGACCACTACACAGCCAGCCAAGGACACCACAATTAAGTTGTCCGTGCTTCCCATCAGTGGACCCAACCTAATTTCATTTCTGAGGCTGAAGTGAGTCCAGTGGCTTTTTCCATTAAATTAAAAATGGTTTCGTTAATGTACAATGTGCAAATACTTTAAAACATGAAATAAACCACACAGTGTTGCCTAGCCACCCTTTTTTAAGGCATCAGGACATTAAACAGAACTTGCCTTCTGCCTGTCAGAGCATTTAAGATAAATTCAGGCTGCAGAATACATTTTTAGATGTTGCATTTTTATTACTGACCAGAGATTAAATTCCAAACATTCCATAATAAGTGGGAAACAAAGGGAAATACATGAAAAGTAAATGAGAAGTCTGGCTGATATAAGAATACGCTGCCCAGGCCTTCAACAGCTGTAAACCGCCCGGGCTCCCACGCGGTCAGCACAGTAAGGGTGTCCGCCAACACCTGAAGGATGGGCCCCGTAGGGCAGGCACAGCGTGCACAGAAGTTCCGAGGTTCTGGGGGGCCACCGAGTCCTCCTGTCTCCAGGCCAGGCAGTTTCAGAGTGAGATACTCAGCGCCAACACTAGAATATTTCTGACACCTACACGAGGGGTCGCCACTTCTTTCTTCCCTGTGCACCAGACCTTGGTGAGTGTCCACCTTCCTGACCCACTTCCATCTCTCCTCCCTGTCCACTGGTGGGTGTCACTCCATTTCCAGCGCTTACTATTCCACAGAGGTCTTCCTTTCCTCCTTTCTCAACCAGGCCTTTCTCCAGGTGCATCTATTTTCACTTCTTTGCTTGTGATGTCCTTCCACTGCTCGGCCCTGCACAGTGGTCTTGGGGTCTACTCGACGTGCACAGGGTCAGGCTGTCAAAGAGGCTGAAGAGATCCTCCAAGAGGGGCACAGAGGTGTCGTCTCTCACAGTGGGGCCAAGCAGAGGCCGCGCAGCACCTGCACACTTAAGGAGCCCTGGGGAGTGTTCGTCAGGTGACAGTACAAGTCTCAGTGTTATGAGTTAGGGCCGTATGAAACAGGGTTCTGCAAGGTAAGGACGGGTGTGCACTGTGAGTGTACAGTGAGCTGTGCAAGGTGAGGACTAGAAGTACACAGTGAACAATGTGCTATACTTAAAATATATTTCTTCAACAGTACATAAAAGATAAAAATAGTTTCAACACTAGTTCCTAAGATATCTAACCTCAGAAAATGTAACACATCCTTCCTGTCCAGTACCAGCTCTACCTCTCGCTTCCCTTTTGAACTTCATGTTTGACCTATGCTCTGTCAGACACTCACTAGCCAGTGTCTAGGAAAATAAGGCAGTTCATGGTTAACATTTGAAAGAAAATTAACGTATTTTAGATTAAATGGGAAAATACTTTTATTCCACTACAATTCTTAATTGAGAATAAAAGAACATTCAAACAAATGAGTGCACTATGATCTATCCACTGGTTTGGAATCCGTCTCCATTACATCAGCTGTCAGGCTCTGTATTGACTGCTACCAGTGAGGTCAGGATGTCAGCCCAACAGACACTGGTCTTGCCAGAGACGTTACCTCAGGGGGACACTGGAGGCGCACTTAGCCCAAAACTCGCTAGCCATGGTGACTAGATACTATCAAAGCAAAGGAAGCCAGGTCTGCTGTCCATAACCTTAATTCAGAAAGTCTGAAAAAGCCTGAAATAAAGTAGAAACAATTTTCTTACCGTACTATTTGGTGGGAAATCACCGAAGTTCAGACAGGGGAAACATGAAAAAAAAAAAAAAAAGAAAGAAAGAAAAGATCAGATGTTTTCAAAGATTCCGGATCTATTAGGTACTTCAACTTGACATGTATTCAAGTTTTAGTACAAGAACTAGTATTTAGCAGCACATGTTCTTTTCTTTTTTACTTCAGAAAGTCTAGAAATATTTCTAATAACAACTTGGACCTAATGAAATTAAACCTTAATTTTATGAAAAATAAGCTTAATCCTTAGGGCACAGTTTTCCAACAGGTGTATTGGGTTGTCGGAAAAGTCATGATGCATTTTTGCAACGAAAACCAGAAAAAATACGTCATGACTTCTCCGACAACCCAATATAATGCAAGTCACAAATAGGAGATACATGTCATTGAAAAATTTCTAAAAGGAAAAACAGAAGGCAATTTTATTAAGTTCATTTATTTGACATATCAAAAATACTTTACTTTGAACACAGAATCAATTAAAAGTTATGAGATATTTTATATTCTATTTGGTCCGAAGTCTGTGAGACCAGGTATGTGCTGACACCCATGGTCCATCTCATCTGGACCGGCCACAGTTGAAGTGCTCAGCTGCCATCTGTGGCTTGTGGCTCCCAAACAAGACAGCACAGTCTCAAAGGGACCACTTCGTAGAAAATGAAAGTTGGAGAAGAGCGCAATGCTGCAGAATCCTATTAACAATAAACTTTCCATGTTCGCCTACTAAACAGGCATGTAATTTTATATGAAACCCTGGAACCTAATGTGGTACCTACCTCTGCAAGGCATCCAAAAATATATGCGTTGAATGAATGGTCAAACTTTCAATGTTAAGTGAACTGGTTTCCTGAACATTAAACTTCACACCATTTAAGAATATATCGAAAGTTTTATAGATTTCAAGTTTTAAATAAAAATTACTTTTGCTTCTGAAATGGCAATTCTCCTTGCCAGGATGTAGCTCAATTGTTATGTTAAGGCAAAAATTTTAAGTTTAGCTACTTGAAAGAGTTATTGAAATAAAATAAGATCTTTTATAAACAGTCATGTCCAAACAACTCTTCTAGATGTTCTGATTTACAGGTTGTGGAAGTTATCATTTAGAGCATGCAAATATGTGTTGTCAGTGCTGATAATATCCTTCAAACAGGTTCTCCTGTGAACCTGTTCTCCTGTGAGCACAGAAAGAGCCTATCTAATGAATCACGTTCCCGAGGCTGTTTCACGCAAGTCCAGTCTCTGCACAGGGCTTCCTGGCACAGGGTCGATGCCCTCACCAGCCCAGTCACCTATCGTGTCACTCTCCTTAAAACACCTTGGTTCAGGATCTGAACACAGGCCTTTTACTGAACTATAAATTAGCAACGGCACATTTTTCCCCATACAAAAGTATTTCAAGATGTAGTACTTAAAATCTAAAATGCCAACTTGGAGATAATTTAATTTTCAATTCAGAACTCTAGAATTGTACAGTAGCTTAAACTCTACCCTATTTTACAACAGGTGACCTCAGGACAAACACGAAGGGCTCTGTCTTCATGCGCTGCTCCATGCAGAAGTCCTGCATGAAAATGATCACCAAGATGATCACCTCACATTACAGTGATGCAATGACTGCACAACAATCCGAGAATCAAGTCATGTTCTAAACAGCCTGGTAAATGTAAAAATCCACAACTCAGCAGCCCTCCTTAATTCTGTCAGCGTTGTCTAAAACATGAATCAACTACTCAGTCAAAAAATCTGAAAATCGTATTTGTGCAGAACTAAGAAAAGAAAAAACAAGCTTCTTAGTATGTATGATTATCTGTTGCAAACAGAAATGTTTAAGCAACACACAAACAGTAAGTTGGGGACAGTAATGTAAAACTGTAAAAAATACCCTCAATTTTCTATTTGGTATGCTGTCTTTATTTCAGTGGTTAAGGAAAAAACCCCAAAACCTGCAAAGGTAAAGGTTTTCTTGGGTTCACTTATGGCCTGAATTCCCATGGAGGAGAAACCTATCTTCCTGGTTTGGAATGACGATGGAGGTGAAGACAGAGGAACTACCATGGAATAAACTTGATCTTGTTTTTCTCCTTAATTTGGAACCATGACTGGTTGGTTCAAGATTTCTTCTAAGCTCATTTTTATTTTCATAATGTCTCCTGGGCATTGCCAATCTTGGTTTCTGATTTTCCTAAAATTACTGCCAGTAACTGCTAGCTTTCTCTGAAGTACTGTAATCTGCGTAATTCCTAACTTTTTGCATAGTACGAAAAGGCTCCAACTAACAGCCTAGCACGGTCTATTTATAACACCACTTAAAATGGGGTAAGGTTTTCAGATATTCTAGAGGCAGTTCTCTTGTAGGCTGAAGATGCTCATCTGCCTTTCACTTATTCTCAGAAGTTTTATCTGATTTTCTAGTTCAAGTTAAAATGAGGGAGCGTTTTAACAATCAGAATGGGTGTTCAACTGCGTTGAGTTGGTCAAAACTAAACAGGATGACAGGAAAGAGACTCCTATGGCAGGCTCTGCTTCATGGTTTTTGAGGGCCAATTATGTGGCAGGAAGTTAACAAGGGCGGGCATGGAAGCAGCTTGGCAGAGAAGAGACACATGCAGGAAAGGTGTGCAAAAGGTCCTAATACCTGCTTCTTTTCAAAACCATTCTGTGCTCTACTATTTTCCTTTAAATTCTAAATCAACATTCCTGTTTGGGCTTCACAGGTTTGGTGTCCAGAGGGTCTTGAGTTTTCTGCAGGGCCTAGATACTGTTTTCTCACGTGGCATGTGAAGCCTTGAGCCATCTGATGTCTAAGGTCTGCTCCAACTCGAGCATTCTGAAATCTGGGAAAGCTCCGTTACTCCACTGCAACGTCTCACCTGGTTAACAGGTGGAAGTGCTTAAAGGCCTCCTGCAAACTTAGAATTATAATCCACTGAGCGCAGGATATTCTTAGCTCAGGAGGCTAAGTAATTAACTGACTTGAATATACTCACCAATCTGGTTCTACTTAATAAAACATTTTTTGCACATATGTCTGAATACATATGTGCAAATATATATCTGTTCATCTCTCTAAGGAGAGCAGTAAATCTCTAGAATCAAACCCTGATTGATGCAATCGTTAAACTATGTCCTACCTCAAAATTTACTTGCTCATTCTCACTTCTTAACTGAAATTCAGGAGGGAGAATGAGAGGGGAGGAAGAGCAAAAAAGGAGCTATCTTCTTTTACTCCATCAATAAGATATGTGAGGAAATAGTTTCATACATGTATACCTACATATGTGTGTGTGTAAAATATTAGAGATTAGAAAGTTCTTGATTTAAAAGCCTCAATAAGGTGAGTATAAAAAATAAATAAATAAAAAGGTGAGAGGTGGAAGGCACCAAAAAGAGTACCAGGAACCCTGGGCACTGAACATCGAATAACAACAAAAAATAAACGGAACCCGTCCTTTTGTAGAGCACAATGCTGTGTCATCAAACAGCCACCAGAGCACAAAACTCAACACGCAGCCTGAGATTACACAGCGGCCAGCAGCAGGGCTGGGACTGAACCCCTCACTCTAACTCACAACCTCGGGTCAACACCATCCTCACACATCACTAATTACTTATACGACTTAACACTGACACCCTACGTAAGTCTCCCTGGTTGTCTCGGTAGCACCTGTTACAGCTGTTTTTCCCAGACCAGGCCCAAAGTTCACACACTGCCTTTGGTTAGGGCCTGTTCTATTAACTCGTTTCTCCGTGGGGGGCGGGGGGGGGATCAGCATTTTAACATACACTTGGAAATCCACTTTAGTAAGTAACACATTTCAATCTTATGTGTAAATGTGACTGACAGGAGTTTCATAACCTGTGTGAAATATATTATTAAGTTTTTGCTGAAAATAAGATAACTGTTTAAATTCCAGAAGAGCGTTAGGTTAGCAAACGTCTCCAGCCTTCGGTGGGCTGTGAAGGGGCGCAGGCCTCAGCGGGCAGGGAGCGCACGGCACCCAGAACAGGGCACCGATGAGGGATGGCACCGCACCTCACCTCCGATCAGCAGAGCCGCAATGGCTTGTTCTTTATCCCCCTTGGCAAAAGCAAGCGGGGCTGTGAGCAAGCTTGGAAGGACAAACGGAAAACCACCCTCTGAATAAGTTCTAAAAAGAAAGGTTTCTCTTTCTAGGGGAAAAAAGCTAAAATAAAAGCCCTGGCGAGTTTTGATACCAGGCATGGTGTGAAATCCCACTGTTGCCAAGAAGGGCCGGGAAAACAACGTCCCTTAAAAAAACTAAGTTAGTCAAAGCTTAGTTCAATGAAGGTAATACTGGAGGGAGAAAGCACATAAACAGCAAAGCCATATGAAGCTAATCTCGGAAAAAAGGCTAGACCACGCATCCAAGCATTCCATTGAAAAGCCTGGCTCTCGGAAACCTAGCTGGCAGAAAAAACACCAAGTTAGGAAAGCAGGGCTCGCTCTCTTCTTAGAATAGACGTTTAACAGACTCTTTCCGTGAAACAGAACATTAGGTGATCGTCAGCCTGATTCTGACGTGGGTAAGATGCAAAACTTCACTTTTATTTGTATCGAGCCATCGGACCCGAGTTGTACCAAACCACCGGAAAGCCGCATCGCACAGGGGACGCGTTAATGAAAGACGAAGGGAATACTCAGGGCCACAGGGGGCGGGACCTGCGGGGACTAACAGATGCTCGGATGACTACTTTGTTCAGATTTTCCAACACATTAACCTGATACAGGGCTTGGCTCCACAATACTGAACACGGCTTAATCAGTCTTGTTTTAGTACAGAAACTTCTTTCTTTTGTCAAGTCAGGAGTGAAGCGTTTGTTTCCAAATTTACTCTAACACATGGCAGACTGAATTCTTTTCTGACCCTGCTGCTCTGCAAAACTGGAAGTAAACGGCATTTGCAATAAAATGCACGCCTAGAGGAACCGCCCGTTTCATGTAAGTCACTCGCCTGCACGCTGAGCCCTCTGAGCAGCCGCCCGGCTGTCATCGCTCGGCCTCTCGACCACGCCGCGAGCTACTGGAAAAAACACGCCGCCCTACACGTCCCTGGGTTTGAAAATCACACAGAAACACTAAGAATGATACTCCTAAACACACTATGTAAAACTGTTCCAAGGTTTAGTAAGTATTTTGAAATAAAAGCAAGCCTCTGAAGACGGGTGGTAAAAATAAAATATCGAAAGCGTGTCTTCAGGCCCTTCCGCCCTGAATGCCCTTCGTTTCCAACTGGAAAGGAAGCGTTCGTGGGAAACGGTAAGAAAAAGCGCGCCCTGGGAGCCCCCTGCTTCTCTGGGGTGGGCAGGCCACGCGCGTACGCAAACGCTCCAGGGGGGGCTCCGTCCTCCGCGGGAAGGTCTCAGACCGAGAGCAGGGACAGGCGAACTCACGCCGGCGCCCTGCACCCCCGCGGGCGCGCCGGAGCTCGGCTCACCTGGCGCTCACCTTCAGGGCGCGCGGCGTCCGAGTCCCGGGGGCGCGCGCACGCGCCCTGCGCCGCCCGCAGCGTTTCTCAGCCTCGCCC
>NW_017732103.1:110607-126352 GCF_001890085.2 Hipposideros armiger | reverse complement strand
GCCGTCCGGAGCCCCCCACCCCTCATCCCGGCGGCGGCGGCCCCGGCCTCCAGGAGCCCTCGGGGGTTCCCGCCCGCGGGAATCGTCACCTCATGAGGTAGTCCCGGAAATCCTTGCTCCGGACATAGTCCGCCGCCTTCCGCACCAGCGCGCCCGCCATGGCCGAGCCGGACCCCAGACAACGAACAGTGCCCTCGCCGCAGCTCCTCGGAGCCCAATGACACCCGGCCAAGCGGACACAGCGGACACCGCACCCGCCCGCCGGCCGCCTTACGACAGCTCGGCCCCGCCTTACGGCCGCGGCGCGCCGCCTGGCTCTCGGCCTATGGGAAGGCGGAGGGTGGGAGCCCACGGAGCGGATTGGCTCGCACGCACCGCACCTCTCCCCGCCCCCCGGATGCCGTACAATGGCCGGGCCGGCGGCGATCAGCAGGCGGTTGCTAGGCACCCGCGGCTCGAGTCCTCTGGTCGTGGAGGTGACATTCCGAGACGCGCGGCCCCCAGAAGGGCCCTGCGGCCTGAATCTTGGGTCGGTTTTTGCAGCGCCCGGGAACCCCTGCACGGCTGCCCGGGGCCAGCAGGTTCTAGACAGAGAAGTGGATGCAGGGAGAAGCGAAGTAGGGCGGCACGCAGCCTCTGTCCCCAGGCAAAGGTTGCACAGTCCGCAGGCGTGCACATCAAGGGGAGCCGGGCGGCTCACCGGCGCACCGCGCTCGGATGCACTGAGCCAGAGGAGATAAACAGGGGCGGTTTCTGTTGTTTAGGGTTTTTTGTTATTAATTTTGTTTTATATTGGCCCAAAATGTAGATGAGTTGAGTCGTTTAAAATGCCCTTGGTAAAAATATGGGGGACTCTCGGACATAGCTGGCAGGAGGGTAAATTGGGATACAGACATCTCTTCAGAGGGTGGACTCAGCAGAATGTATTATCGTTAATAACGGACGCCCTTTGACCCAGCAAGCCCATTTCTACAGATGTATCCTAGGATAGTCAAGCAAGTTTGTGCAATTTCACATGTACAGCATTGTTTTGAATACGGAAGGACTGGAAATGATTTCTATATCTATCCATAGGGAGCGAGTTAAGTAGATTATGGTGCATCCATTCAATGGACTACTTTACAGCAGTTAAAAAGAATAAGGGAGCTAACTCTGTGTGTGTTGATATGGAAAGATCTTTAAGATTTATAAGGAAAACATTAAGGTGCAAAATCCTGTGTAAAGCATGCTACTCATTTGTGCATAGGGACAGATAAAATACAAATTTATGTTTGCAAAGATACAGAAGAAATGTTAGCAGGGTCTGCGTCTAAACATTGTTAAAGAGGCAAGGGATGTAAAAACTTCACTGTATACTCTTGTTACTTTTGCAGTTTGTAGAATGAGCATATGCTATCTATTCAAAATAAATGACATTAAAGAAGAAGAAATGCTTTTGAGAATTAAAATAAGGAGCCATTGATTGACTCAGATTCATTTTCTGCTAGGATCTCTATGGGCCATGACTGACCTTGATCTTCTGTGAAAGTGTATCTCAATACCCAACGTTGCAATTCCGTGATAACGCCAGGAAAGTTGTTATATTCTTCTGGTGCTTCATGGTGGAGGTAGCAATGTCTGACCTAAAGAGAAGCAAAGGGGTCTTATTATCAATAATATTAATCGCTAACTTTTTTGACCACTAGGCATTTTTTGGACATTATTTCTCCTGCTCATATCAACCCAGAAGGTGGTGTAAGTAAACTGGATGGCTTGAATAAAACCCAAACTGCTTTGGCAAGATCGGTGGAGAGGGAGCTGCGTCCCCCACCCCCAACCCCCACCACCTCCCCAATGTGAGAAGGGGCTCCTGAATCTCATTGTGTTCAGTCTTAGCCCCTAACTTTTTTCTCTCATGAGCAGTGGTTCTGAAACTGGAGCTGTCAGAAGATATATCTGCAGATTCTTAGACCCCAACCTCAGCCTCAGGAGGACTGGAGTAGGGTCCTGGAAGATGTGTTGTTGACAAGTGCATGTGTGGTTCTGAGGCATCTGGTCAGCGACAGCACTTGGAGAAACACCACTGAGGGAGCTGCCCCGACGGCTGATGTCACCACCGGGCCTGCTTCTCTGCTTTCCACGTATGGGCCTCAGTTGGACCTGTCAGCCTTCCGATTTAGTTTCCCATTGCATGGAGCAGTGTGAGCTGCAGGATTTAAGTCACGGAACATATCAAGGGAATAATGTCTTGCTAGGTAGCTAACCTGGGATCTGAATCCATTTCTCTTTTACTCTGAGATCCGTATATTCCCACTATTTTGTGCTGTCACAAAGGGAAGGACTTATTTCATATGAATGTGCATCTTTGCTACTTTAAATATGGAGCAGGCAACACAGTCTAATGTACAGAGAACATGATCTTAGATAAGGAGCCCAGCTACATTATTTCATAAAACCTCAAGAAGGCTCAACCCTACGTGCTCCCTACATGGACAGTGGGTGGAAGGTAGAAATGCAAACGTCACTGGCTACTTTGAATCCCAGGTTCATGGGAGTGATTACAAAGGGCTAGCAGGGAGCCCTTGGTCAAATGTATTAAGGAAACTTACTTCACTCAGACAAGGTTATTTCCTGCAGCTCTTCTGAAAGCCTTTATAAAGCTCATGTGAATTGTGATATTATAAAAGAAGATTATTCTATGTAGCATTTCCCAAACTTCCTTAACCATGGAGCTCTGTACGAAGGAGCATCTAGTGGCTCCGACAGCCCAGGGGTTCCAGTAGCCCTGTGTCCACACCCTGTGAGCCAGGGTGTGGCGAAGGGACTCAGACCTTCCAACCAGGTGAATTAACCCCCCCCCCCAATTTTTTGTCTGATGACATTTGGCAACTTAGTCAAATTCCCTAGGCCTCAGTTTTTTAATCTATAAAGTAGAAACTGTAAAAAAAATATATAAAAGGGACATCATGTCCCACATAAGAGGGAAAATGATTTTCTTGGTGCTTTAGGCCACATTTAAGCAACAAGAGACCCAGAACGGAGGAGGCTTTACATCATCTTCCTGTAAGGGCACACAGCTGCTAGTTTCTGGAGGTTTCTTGTATGAAGTCTCAGGGGCCCGAGTGATCATCTCACCATGTGGAGAGCCATTATGAGAAGTGTGGAGTCATGCAAAATAAACAAAATTTTGTAACAGCAAAAATTCTATAAAAACAAACAAAAAGACCTGTGAAGTAGGTTTAAATATGATGTTCAGAGTTGAGTTGTATTTCCAGGCAGAAATTAAGTAAAATGAGCCAGACACGAAGAACCACCTGTGTGGAATCGTGTGATTCCACTTCCATGAAATGTCCAGAGGAGAGAAGACCATGGCGACAGTAGACAGATGGGTGGCTGCCCTGGGAGAGCTGGACAAACAGAAGACTGCTACTGGGTACGGGCTTCCTTTCCGCGTGATGAAAACAGCCTAGCATTGGTTGTAGTGACAGGTGCACAACTCTGTGATTATGCTAAAACCCATTAAATTATACACTTAAACGGGTGAATTGTGTAATATGTGCATTATATCCCAATAAAGTTACTCAAAAAAATTTAACAGGTTAAAAAAAAACCCCAACAACTTCAAAAAAGATGCATACAAAAGCAAATAAAACAAAATCCCTGAGACTTTTTTGTCATAAATCGATGTACCAACCATTGGTAGTTAAAGGCAAAGCATGCTTATCTACATAAACCATTGCAGTAGGTCGTAGTGATGAAGGAAAGCTCTTCTTCTCAGACTAAGTTCAGAGGTAAAGAGGAAGGAACGGTAGAATTTGAAGGACACCAGTTTGTAATCCCTCGTGAAGTGACCGATGCAGACAGAAACCACCAAGGGGTGCTGACCCTACTCGGCACATGAGTGGAGCCTGGGTGCTCACGGGCAGAAGAGGCCCCCCCCAGGGGTTCTGTGCACATTTACAAGGAGGGATCAGCTGGCGACCTAGTATCACTGCTGGACTCTCGGTGCCTCCTGGGCCATGCAACATCAGGTAAATAGCACCACGGGGGGACCTGCCACCCCACGTCTTGAACCCCAATCCAATTGACCCTGTAGTTCCATCCACCTCCAGGTCACAGGAAATGAAAAGTCTGCAGGAACTAGTCCAAGAAAACTCTGAGAAGTAATCCGACATGTCCAGTGAGTGTAACATTTACTAGGACAACAGGACAACCAAACGCCTCTTCCACATGCCCCGACATGAAGGAAATGAACTGTCCGGCTGGGCCCTGCCCCGCAGAAATGTGACAAGAGCCACACGCGGGACACACGTTTTCAGTAGCCACATTGAAATGCGAAAAGAAACCAGTGAAATTAATTGTAATAGTCGATTTAGTCCAATATATCCATTATTTCAGTATGTAATCAACATAAAAATTATTATTGAAATATTTTATGTTCTTTTTATACTAAGTCTTCAAAATCTTACAATTCATCTCAGTTCAGACGCCAAACTTTCACTGGCAATGCTTCATCTGTATTTAAATTTCATAGAATTTACAGTTTAAAAAGTCTATTCATTGGACTGGCCAAGTGGTTCAGTTGGTTAAGAGTTAGCTTAAGAGCATGAGCTCTGAGCAACAGGGCCGCCGGTTTGATACCCACATGGGCCAGTGATGCGTCACCCAAGCTAAGCTGCTGCTGAGCTGCCAACAGGTGGCAGGATGGCTCAGCTGATGAGAGCACGTGCTCCTAACAAGACTGCCTGTTTGATGGTGGGCTATGCCCACCCAGAACTAAGACTAAACTCGGCACCTTGAACTGAGCTGCCGCCCAGATGGCTCAGTGGATAGAGCGTGTGTTCTTAACAACAAGGCTGCTGGTTCGACTCCCGCATGGGATGGTGGCTACGCCCACCTGCAACTAAGATCGTAACACAGTACCTTGAGCTTAGAGACCACGAGCTACCCATAGGCAGCCAGGTGTCAACAGGCGCCCTCCACAACTAAGATTGCAGAACAACAACTTGGCTGGTCCCTCTCCCCAATTCCCCAACACTGTTCCCTTCCCCCAATTCCCCAATTTAAAAAAAAAGTATATTCACATACCCAAGGTATTCTAAATATACTGAAAAGTTTCCCAGACTGAACTGAATACCCCCAAACTCATTTTCCTTTCACGTTTGCATTCACATTGACAAAACTGTTTCATCTTTTTTTTTTTACTTTGAAGCAGAAGCAATGTCAGTTTCAAAATGACATCAGCTCAAGTTAAGTAAACTCACCCACTTTTGTTGCAACCAGTTGTGTTAACATTGAACTTGAAGCTTAGTTACTTATTGCACAAATTGAATGGCATCACTTCAAATTGGGGGAGGGGGCAGTTTTTGCAGCTAATGTACACAATGCTGTTTATTACAACTAAATGTTCTGCCTGCTCATGTTAGAAAATTGTGACTGTTGATTTGTATTCCAAAAATTCCAATTGCAAATAAATTCTTCTACCCATCTAGCTGGGTCACAAATAAGCTTTGAAAGGAAGCTTTCAAGCTTCAGGTTTAGCTCATCCATATGCAGTGTGATATTGGTGAGAAGAATTCGAGGTCAGACAATTAAGTTCCCAAAGTCATCCTAGAAAAAGTGCTACCTACCTCATTGCTGAATATCACCATCACCCTCAAAGTACTCCCCCTGGGAAGCTATGCACTGACACCGGGGTCTAGTCCACCCTTCAAAGCAATTTTGGAACTCTTTTTCTGGAATGGCCATCAGAACTGTTGTCATATCAACCTTAATGTCCTGAATGTCATCAAAATGTCTTCCTTTTAATAAATATTTAGCAAACATTTGGCAAACATCCCCTTTGTTTCAAGAAAGTCTTGAACAGAAGGTAAAGTGGGAGTAAATCTCTGTAAAAGTCTTCCAGGACTCAAGTGACAGGCTTGGATTTTTCAGTAGTTTCAGGAACTGGTGATGATTTGGACCCTTCACTCATATTTACCGAACAATTGAAAGAACTCTAGCCATGACCCTCTCCATAGTGCCTGCCTCAGAATATAAATATTTTCAATATGTATCACATAGTGGAACGAAGCAGTAACAGAAACTTCAGTTTTAAGATTCCAACAAACCCCGATTTTCAGCCAACAGAGCTAGAGCGCTGTGTATTGGGATAAAAGTTCCTTTTTTCATCTCTAGCTGACACTCTAAAAGACTCAGAAATGCCCACTCCGTGGTTCTATTTTTCAGGTCTTGGGCTGGCAACGTTTCTTTGTACATTTGAAAGTCTGGTGTTGGCTTGGGATGTGGGTCTCGTCCCGAGCAGCCCTGCTGTTCTTTAGTCGTTTCTATATTCTTCCGTGTTTGGGGTGATGAGGTGTGTTTCAGATCAGTTTATTATTATAACTTCTTTGAAACGAAATGATGTTTCAAGCAGTCAAAAAATGTCTGTATATTCTGAATACATAATGTTGGCTTAACACGTTTTTCATTACGGTGATTTTCTTTACCACAAATTGCAGGCCTGTCCTGCTATTCTGTGCCTGGTCGGACAGTTTACACATCATTTCCTCCCAGAAAGCATCTTCCCGGTCATGGCGGTTGTGCCGTTTTCCTCTTGTGTCACCTGCATTACCCCAGCAAGCTCTGCCAGCCTTCCATGGCGGCACCTCCTCTTAGTGGGCTGGAAACTTGAATTCTAAGGACGTGGTCTAGGCCTTATTTTCTACAACGTGATGTAAACCATGGTGATTAAAACAGCCAGTTGAATAGTGGCAAATTTCAAGTGACTACACTGTGAGGGTAACACTGTCACACAGGTTAAAACACAGCAACATTATGACACAGAAAAAGGTGAGTCCATTTCTGCAGAAACCTTTCCCCCACAAAGTGGGTTAAAATTTGACTGAGGTAAGTTTGTGTACATGACCCCAGGGGGACTTCCACGTGGGCCAGGCGGCTGGGACCTGCAGGGCAGTTCCGAGCAGCGTATCTGAAAGGTACTATGTGGTTTGTCCTCGTCCACTCTCTTTAGCCTTCTTCCTCGCTTTAAAAGAGAAGATGCAGCTAGACAGAATCCTATGCTGATTAAGCAAACCCAAGCGTCCTGGGTCCATTGGCCTGAATGGGACATGTCAGCAATGTAAGTTCCATGAGTGAGAAAGGAAGTGGTGTGGCTGGCACCAGCTGTGTCCCATGCACAGTCACACTGTCCCCCGCAGGAGGCAGGAGTAACCCTCCCGCTGGTACGTCCTTCCTCGTTCATGTCACAGAAGCCCCGGGGTGATGATGGTCCTTGTGCAGCTTTTCATGGCCATGGCTGGAGCTGGGATGAGAACCTCGCATTCCAACTGCCAAAGTGAAGCCATTTCCTACTTTCGCTTGGCGCTGGCGCTGTGTGTTGAAAATAAGTTTTCCGGTGACTTTTGGGGTGGGACGGGGAGCAGGGGGAAGGGAAAGTGTTTTGTAATAAGTGAAACCAGTTTGGGTCTTATGTGTGGGTTCCCACCCTCGTCTGCAATATGGTCACTCCCGCCCCATAGTTCAGTCTCTCGTCTGTGCCCCAGGCGGTGTTGGC
Source organism: Hipposideros armiger (assembly GCF_001890085.2). Classification (NCBI taxonomy): domain Eukaryota; kingdom Metazoa; phylum Chordata; class Mammalia; order Chiroptera; family Hipposideridae; genus Hipposideros; species Hipposideros armiger. The sequence continues at coordinate 118,818 of NW_017732103.1, read as the reverse complement.
TGCCTCCCAAGGGTCAGCATTGTGTCTGGGGTTCAGGTCAGCACAACAGATAAGGATTCTCCTGTGGTCACAGTCCAGCCAGAGAAACATGCAGAGGGTGAGAGGGCAGAGGGAGAGAGAAGAGTGAGAAGGGAGGGAGGGAGGGAAGGAGAGAGAGAAAGAGAAACAGAGACAGACAGAGACAGAGGGGGATGGGAGAGGGAGGGGGAGAGAAAATTAATGCCAGGCTATGCTAAGTGCCCGGAGGGAGGTCAGCCGGTGATGGGTAAGGCAGGACTTGGACAAGGTGGGCCGGGTGCTGGTTTGGGCGGGATGGTCAGAGAAAGCCTCTGAGGTGGCGAGGCCTAAATCACCGGCAGGACCAGCCCTCTCGAGGCCTGGGGAGGAGAGTTCCAGGCAGGGGGAACAGAGCAGACCAGGGCTCCGTCTGTCCGAGTAACAGTTCCAGGCAGTGTGAGGGTGAGCAGGTGGCTCAGCCCCTTGGTATCATCCCTGTGGCCTCAGGGCTGCTCTCCTGACTGCTGAGTGAGCAAGCCCACCGGCCCGACCTGCGCTGCTCCCGCCAGCAACAGCACCAGGGCCGGCCCAGGGCCTCATCCACACGCTGAGCACACAGCGTTGTTTCTGACCAAGAAGCTCACAGCCAAGGTGGTGCAGTGGGCTGATGTCTGTGTCCCCTCAAATGCATTTGCTGAAGTCCTACCCCCCACGCGGTGGTATCTGGAGGGGGGCCTTTGGGAGGTGATTAGGGTTAGGTGAGGCCATGGGGGTGGGGCCCCTTATAAGAAGAGACCAGAGCCATCTGTGAACCGGGACGCAGGTCCCCACCAGACACCGAATCTGCTGGCACCTGGGTCTTAGCCTCCCAGCCTCACAAAGGTGAGGAATGAGTGAGAGGGGGCGCCTCCTTCACCTTCGGAGGGTTCCAGGGGCCTTTGGCGGAAGTTGATTTCCGCCCTCCAGTGGCGGGTTGTGAAAAGTGCAAAACACAGGTAGCACCTTCCAGAGGAGGCAGTGACCTTTCTGGAAGAAGAAATGAATGATGTGGTCAACCTGCCACGGTCAACAAGGCCATCTCACCCCCTGAGGACACCAAAGCCCTATTTAGAATCACATATGGTCACATCTGTAGTGTTGGCCCAACGTGGGTCCCTGTTCATTCCCAGGTAATTGTTTGCCAGGCTTGCGCTGGAGCTGGGAATAGAAACGAGGATGCCTGCCGTCAGGGCTGTTCCAGGCTCGGGGGAGCAGTCGGGGCCGGAGAAGATTTTATGGAGACAACGCCTGAGCTGAAGGTAAAGGACCCGGGGGGCTTAGTCCGCTGGACAGCACCCCGATAATTTTAGGAAACTCTCGTGACCAAAACTGCATGGAGGCCTGCCTGTAGTACTTGGCACCAAGTAGCTGAGGGTAGGTGCTGGATATAAAGGAAGTTATGGTTACAGCGGGTCTGAGGTCCTTTACAAATAAGCATTGTCTGGGGCCCTACTGTGTGCCTGATGTGTGTCTGATGGCACATACGACTGACTTGATGTGACTGTATCAGGCCCAGGGGACGGCCAAATCACCTCTGCATTTCCTGCAAGGTAAAAAGTCTTAATGTATTAGAGTTCACAGAGAAACAGAGCCAATAAATCTATCTATCATCTATCTATCTATCTATCTATCTATCTATCTATCTATCTATCTATCTAATCAATTATCTATCTATCTAATCAAGCAATTATCTATCTATCTATCATCTATCTATATCAATCACTTATCTATCTATCTATCTATCTATCCATCCATCCATCTATCATCTATCCTATCTATCACCTATCTATCTACCTACCTACCTACCCATTTTGCTGGCAGGCTGGAGACTCTGGTAAGAGCTGATGTGCGGTCTTGAGTCGGACGGCTGGAAACAGGCAGGTTTCTATGCTGCAGTCTTGAGACTTCCTTTTTCAGAATTTGCTCAGTGTTTGCTCTCGAGGCCTTCCACTGATTGGACCACCTCACGGAGGGTCGTCTACTTTACTTACAGTAAATGATGCTTCCCACACTGATTTCTAAATACCGTTCCCACAACTATGAGAGTTTGGGCTCTGCTGTTTTCCAACCTCCAGTTCCTACTGTTGGAGAAATTAGAGGAACAGGTGAGTGGAAATAGCAAAGAGGCTAAATACGTGTTAGAGGAAGTGGATACAGTCTATAGTCCCTCACCCGAGATGCTTGGGGCCCTGTGTATTTCAGAATCCACAATATTCTGGATTTTCGGAAGACACTGTGGTGCAAATCCTGTTGTTACATTAGAGTCTCAGTGTGGTCTGTGGCTGCGCCTTAGAACCCTGCATTAAATATCCCTGCAGGAAAACATGAACATCCTGCATGAAACATGCCTGTTTGTGCAAACTAGGGTAATTAGAATAGCTACAGACATCAGTTGCCCCACAGCAGTTCAGGTCCGGCGTTGCTGCTGTAGAAGAGGAAGCATGATCTTATCCTGCCTTCTGGGTTCCTGGCCGAGGTGCCCTGTAATGAAGGAAAGGTTCGCAAGACAAAAACAATCTGAAGTTTAATAACGTGTACACTTCTGTTTCTACGGGAGAGACCCCAGAAAACAGAGTCCCAAGAAGGCCCACACCACCCCCTTAAATACCATCTTCAGCTAAAGACAAAAGAATGATGTTGGGGAGGGGACGCCAGCTCCGGGAGGCCAGGAGGGAAGCACAGTGAACAAGGGTAAGGTTGTCATGCAGATTAGGGCACTGCCTTGTCCACTGAGGCCTCTGGGGGTTAGTCCCCTTTCTCCTCCAGGTACAGAGAGGGAGACACCCTGACAAATGGGGATTTCCTTTGTAAATGTAAATGTCCCCCACAAAAGGGTAACTTCCACTGTATTTTGAGAGCTTCTCCTGTGTCTGCTATTACTTGAAAATCGCCAGCTCAAGTGAGCGTTAGGCCAAAGAGGCGTCACTTGGTGTGGCAAGTTCTGCTCCCTTCATGCCTGTCTTTGAAACTTTCCCAAGAAGCTTCACAGTCACTTATTTGTAAAATACGTCTTATCTTATTAAATTTGGCCTGGTTAGTGGCATAAGCACAGCAAAAATAGTAATTGACCATATAGGCTCTTTTTAAGTCTGCTTTGCTGGAATTTTCCATATCAAATCTTAGATTGGACTTTTAAAAAAGGCTATCCCTGCCCTGCTCCTGCAAACTCCTGCCCCCGCAGCCCTCCTCCTGTCCCCCGCAGCCCTCCCCCTTTCCTGGATACCCTCCCCTGTCCTGCAGACCTGACTCGGGCCACCAGCTCCTTCAATGTCCGTCCTCGTGGACGCTCCTCTGACCCCATCTGGACTTGCCCACCACGCCCTTCCCCCATGTCCCACAACACTCTGCCATCTGACAGGCTACATCGTTTGTGTCATTTATCTTGTCAATGAAAAGTGCCTATGCAATAAACCTGTCCAGCTCGGGGGAGAGGTGGTCGCATGGCAGGCCTAACAAGCTCAGCGACTGAAAGTAACCACACAGAATGGTCTGATCACAAATTCCCAACAGGGCAGGTCATGGCGGGAGGTCACAGGTAGCAAAGGTCAGCCTTTACCTTACCTGAGCCCTGTCTAAGTTCTTAAGCATCTAGGATAACATATCAGAGTACTTTCCTTTTCCTCCCCAGAACCCCTCACTGTTATCTGGTGCGCGAACACCATCTCTGTGCTGTAAATGTTGACTATTAACCATCCCGCACTCACCCCTGCACAGGAAGCACGTGTCTCTCCATTTTACTTTGTATCCAATTCTAGGGATTCCCCACTTTGCTTTCTCCTGCCCCCTTCACCTACCATCAATGGGTTTCATGTACCTTATGTTTTCTACTTTGATTCTAAATGCATGAAAGCAACTGCAAAACTGTCCTTCTCTGGAGAGTTGATCTCAGTCCCTCAAGGCTTTGTTTCCGGGGACGTCCTCAAATTTTGGCTCCAATAAACTCTTATTGGACTTTTCTATAGGCTGGATGTTCTTTGGATGACAGTGTGTTTGCTTCTGTCTCCTCTCACTAGGACAGAAGCCGATGGAATAGCAGGGAGCCTTGCCAGGTCTGTCACTGTGGCTTCTGTGGTGCCTGCTGAAGAGGGGGTGTCAATACTTATTTGTCTGAACGAGCGAATGGCTGGGCCAGCCGTCCCCCACGGTAGAACCTTTCAGACTGCGGGCCAGGGCCCTGTCTTTGCGGGACTCCCACTGCGGTGTGGTTTGTCCTTCTAATGTTCCCAGCAGCCATCCTGAATCCCCAGGCCCCAGGCCAGAGGGGTGCCACACTGTGCCGCTCTAGAGACATGGGGAGACACACAGGTGACCCAGAGCTGCCCTGCTGTCTGCAGTTCACACAGGGGCCCTGGACGGTGTTGGAGGAAAGGAGTGTGGAGACCACGAGAACTTTGGAGCAGCTGGACTCAAGTTCCAGCTCCATGCAACGCGGTTTGACCTACCTCCTGCCTTCTGTTTGTTTGTCTAATGCCTCGAGCTGCTGTGAAGCCGAACTTCACGGTTTCATCATTAATCTTCTCAAAGGTTTAGAAAATTCAGTTTTCACCCCTGTTTACATCAGAGTCTTTTAGTTTGGGTTCAATGTGACTTGGCATTTCTTTGGATGTTTGGAGATATTTTGTCAATAGGCTCGACTTTATGTTGTTAGCAAAACTGAAGGCTCTAAAAATATTTTTAAAATTTATGTGAAGAGCCTAAATCTGATCTTAATTTCTTTTTTAAAAGAAAAATCTTTTCTTCAGTCTGAAAACTCAACTTTTCAACAGCTATTTAGGACTAGAAGCAAAATTTGATTGATCCACTCTAAGTCCTTCATTTTAAATGATAAACAAGCCACGTTCGAAAGCCCAGTGTTTTCACATATCTCCCTGTGATCCGAACTTCAGGCGTCACATCCATCCCTCAGTCCAGAGTGGAGCCCAGGAGAGCTGAGAGCCCAGTGAATCGCATCCTCTTCCCTCAAGAGGAAAACACGGGTGGAAAACTTCCTGGGCAAGTGCTGAAATGAATGGGGCTCCTTGTCCACGACAACGTCTGGGCTGGAACCACAGCGGCCGTTCAGGAATGCGGCTTTCTTGTCTGAGCTCAGGTGGGACAGAAACTGCATATTGAGACTTGTTTTTCTGCCAAATATTTATTTGATGTTTTTCCTCGTCGGAGTAAAGTGACCAACGTGAATCTGAATGCACAGATGTCGTAAAGGAGTGCTTTTGATCTTAGGTCCTGAACAGAGGCCGTTACTGGGAATTAATGAAATAAAACCACGAAGGTCGTGGGCTCGGCACTGACAGGCCGGCGTGTCTGTCGCTGAGGAGGGCGGGCAGATCTGAAGGGCTGGCGAGTGGTCCCACCTGCGTTCCTTCAGGCGCTCAGGGCCTGGGGACCTGCTGTGGACACTGGCCCTGACCTGGTGCTCGCCTCTTCCCGCTGGAGGACCAGCCCCACCACAGACGGCCTGGCTCTGAGGACAGTGGTGGCCCACGGTCCTCGCTCCGGAAACATGTTCTGATTTAGTGACTCTGCCAAGAGGGCTCATTTGTTTAGCCTGAGTTTCCACATTGCGAGTTTATTGTCACCATGTAAAAACGCCGACACATGGAAGACGCTGACGCGGTGCCTACCTGTGAGGACGGCGCCTTGTCCCTCGTGTGGCCAAGTGAGCCAGGCCCTGGGGACAGGGATGGGGACGGGCCCACTGCTGCGGGTGGCGCAGCCGGGCCGATGCAGGCGTCCGACTCTGGATGCTGAGTCATGAGCGGCATTAGAGCCCACCCTGAACTTGAGCTTGGCTCATTTTACCTGGAAGGTCACAGGCCAGATAAGCAGTTTGCGGGGCCTGAGAACGGGCGACTCGGGCTGCCCTTGAACCCTCACCCGCCTGCTCCCCTCCTGCTCAAGCTCTTGGGAGGCAGGTGTGGCTAAGGCCTGGGTGGTGTTGCTTACGACCAGCGACCAGCTGGATTTGAGATTTGAGACTATGTATTCAACGTTCCGAATGACAGGTGCCCAGGAGACTATTCTAAGTCCCAAAACAGATGGATGTTTCTATCCTCAGGTGCATTTGTGACTCGCTGACACTTGAGAGCTAGCTGACAGCCGCACAAGATAAGGGCAGCAGCCCACGAATAGGCCAGCCTCCTCTCCCTGGCCTTTCGGTGGTCTCTCAGATGACACTCACTTCTGCATTTGGGGACAATAGATACAAAATGGAGTGGCTTATTGTTAGGAGGCAAATCCCCACGGGTCTTGCATTTCTGCACAGCTTCTCAAGGATGTTTGCACAACACACAGTATAGGAAGATAAAGACCATGTCCTGCCTTGGGGCCAAGGGCAGCCCTAAATGTTTGGGGATTCCTAAATCGGGGTGCCCAGCTGTGACATAAGCCCACTGTCCATTCATCCTCCTTCTGGGCCTCTCCATCACCCTGAGACCTGGGGGGTGAGGGGAACGGACGTGTACAAGGGGTCACGCTGTCTGTGTGTACTCTGCCCACAGAGCTTGTGTCTTCGTCGGACATCCAGGGGCTGGAGGGCAGACCAGCTCATCGTCCTGTGAGGGGGCAAAGCCTCAGAAACGGCACAGCTCTTGATCACATCTTTCCCGAACCACACACACACACAGGCTGAAAACCGTAAGCAGGTCTGTACTCAGCTCGACGTAGTATGGTAGACAGGATAACAGGCCCAAAAGATGTCACGTCCTAGTCCCCAGAACCTGTGAATGTGTCAAGTTACATGGAGAAAGGGAACTGAGATGGCTGAGTTGACCTTCCATAGCGGAAGTGTCCCCGTGTCCCCGTGTCATCACAACGGTCCTTAGGAGTGCAGGAGGAGGCAAAAGAGGGGTGAGTGACAACAGCGGAACTGGCCTGCGGTGCCTGGCTCTGAGGAGGGAGGTGGGCGGGTCCCTCCAGGAGCTGGGAAAGGGGGTTGTGCTTCTCCCTGGAACCTCCAGAAGGAATGCGGTCCGGCCCACGCCTTGATTTTAGCCCCAGGTGCAGACCACCTGGTTTGGACTTCTGACCTCCAGAACTGTAGCCTAATGAATTGTTTCATGCCACCAGGTTTGTGGGACATGGTCATGGCAGCAACAGAAAACAAAGCACGTTGAATGGAAGGGATGTTTTCCCCAGTTTGCATCTCTTTCTGTTGGCGCTGTCCAAGCGGGAGCCAGAATTGCTCGGGCAGTTGTTCTTGGCCCTGAAAGTCCCGGGCGGTTTCAATGCGTCTGCAGGTGCAGACAGTCTTGGGTTTCAGGGACAGTCCCTCACTCTGCTGGCGCAGCACCCAGGAACCTAGGGCACAATGTGTGTGTGTGTATGTCACTTGGTGACACAGCAGGTTAGGAATTGACCAAATGGGAAGAAGATGGTACGTTGGAGAGCCGCAGACCAAGCTCAGCTTCTTGTTTTATTTCTGTATAAAGAAAGGATGGGTGGGTGTGTGGGGGAAGGTGACACAGAGGGGATGGCCCCCAGCAGCCATCCCTGGGCCGCCTGCTTCAGCACCAACACCACCATCCACTGTCTCCTGCCCTGCCCTGTCCCATCACACAGCCGGGCCCTGCATGCACACACATGTGTACACACCTGCTCTCATGCACACACACACCACACATATACATTACATACATGTCCACCACACAGGCATGTGCACACCACCATGCGTGCACCACAGATGCACACACATACACACCACACAGTCTGTTTCACAACACATACACAAACGGGCTCATACCACATACATGCACAGCATACACACAAACATGCACACACCAAACATGCTCCCACATCACATGCAAATACATGCTCACATGACACACGTGCACACAGGCACGTGCACACACACACACACACACACACAGTGCTCCCCACCTGCCTCCCCCAGGGAGATGCCATGTCATAGCAGCAGAGGCTGGCAGCAGCCCCAAGATGGGAAAGTAAGGGGCTATCTGCAGACTATTATTGGTGACAGTATAGAAAATCCAAAGGTTATTGTTATGCTAGAAAAACATTACACTTCATAAAACCCGTGTTTATTTAAAAAATCTATTCAGAAAGTCTGGAAAGCGTAATAAATATCTGTACAGTGGCCGCCCATCTCAACATAAAACAGAAAGCATGAACACAAGAATAGCCTGTAAACATCAACGCGGCTTGTAAACAAAGTGCTGA
>NW_017732103.1:96980-102775 GCF_001890085.2 Hipposideros armiger | reverse complement strand
ACACACACACACACACACAAGCTGTCAGCAATGTTAACAGAAGCTGTACCTCATGTATATGCTGAAAGTTGTAAAATAGAGCTGGGGTCCCTGTTTGCGCCTGTTGCTGGCTCCCTGTCTGCGCCCCGTGATCCCTCGGGTTGGGCTGTAAGCTATCAGAGCGGCTTTTCTGGGTTCCCCACCCCCCACTTTGCTGTCAGGCCCTGTGGGTACCTTCACTAGGTGGACGTCCTGTCGGCTGAGCTGCTGTTGGGACAGGTACTCTCTGTTCACGATCCACGGGTGTTTGAGGACCTGCACTGCGGTCAGGCGCTGATGGGGGTCCACGTGGAGCATCTTGGACACCACATCCTGTCGGGAAAGGACAAAGGGAGGAGACAGAGGGCATATCAGCGCTGCCCTGAGCCTCCCTGGCAAAGATCCTCTCTCCCTCTCTCAGCAAAACCCAACCACTGTTCTCAGAGTGACTCTTCACATTTTAGGGTCAAATCTTTATTTTCACGTTCACAGGTATGTGGATGATTTCTAAGTTTTAACCAGCACCAACTTGGTGGTTCAGCCCCAGTTTATGTTGTGTTAAAGAGTTTATTTCTACAGAGAAATCCAGCATGGCGATGTTCGCTGGTGCATGTCAGTCAATGAAATACCATTTTAGTAAAAATGACATCTTCCAAAGGGAGCGGCTGAAATAATGAATATCCCACAGATATAATCCAATTCATAGCAATGTATGTAGTTACAGTTTTATCAGGATTACCCACAAATATGTGCTACAAGTAGCCCTCAGCCATGGAATCGACAATCTGTAGCCACCACGTATGTCCAGTGGGCTCCCGTCCAGGAGACATGAGTTTCTTATTTGATTGTCAAATGACAATAAAACTCCTAAAACTGGTTAAACACAGAGCTCCATTTACACGATACAATACATGCACACATGTGTACACATGTGTACACACATGTACAACTACAACTGTGGTTTGCATTTGCACAGCGTTTCTGCGAATGTCTTCCCAGGCTGCTGCGGCTGCTCTTGTGAGTCAACCGATCATTCTGGGAAGAGGGGGGACAACGATTTTCCCAGCTGTGCAGGTAAAGATGTTGACGTCTGTGGTGATTAACCTAGTGCCCAAGAAAGACCCACGACGAGAATCCACGCTTTCCCACTGGCCTGCTCTCCGTCCCTTAGAGTTCCCACCACATTTCAAAACAGAATGAATGCATCCTGTGAAGCTGAATTACTCAGCAGGATTTCTGGTCATAAACCACAACAAAGAAATCCTATGTATGATAACAATACCCTTTTTCCATAGAGAAGTCCACTGCCTTTTAATATGTGCTACCGTTAATCTTGGCAACATCTTGAAACAAATGTCTCCTGGAAGCATTGCTGTGCTAGTGGCCACGTGTAAAAATGGAAGCGGAAAGGCTGATGCTGACTTGTTCAAGATGTCATAGTAAAGCAATATGTTTGTATACACGCGGGATGCGGACAAAGTAAGACATACGCCTCTGTGGGCTTGGCCTGTTTCTGCAGGACGGGAGCACACAGGTGGGGAAAGGCGCCAGGAACCGAGGGAGGGGCGGATAGGGCGCTGACCGGGCGGGAAGAGCTGTGCGAGGCCCTGGGGGCAGCGAAGCCCGTGGCCCACGGCTGGGGTCTTGGTAATGCATCCTGTACGTGACCTCACTCCTTTCCTGACACCTCCCTGTCCCCAACTCCTGCCTTGGAGATCACGTCCCAGAGAAACTGCCAGCACCCAGGTCCTGGTCTGTGGCTCTGCTGTGGGACGCAGAGCTAAGAGAGTTCCTAGTTCTGAGACAGAGTGGATGGAAGTCACGGGGGTGTCAGGGTCCGACGCATGGGGAGTGCTCACCGAAGGCCAGCTACCATCTCTCTGCCATCACCCCTGCATGACCTTCACTGTCACCTCCAGCATCCCCTCCGCCATCACTGTATGAAGTCACAGGGCTGGTGATGACAGAGTTGGAATCGCCTACTCTCCTTCTACACTTTACAGTAACACGGGAAATAGACTTGATGCTGCTTACTAGTGGTTGGGTTCTAATTTACTATTTGATTAGAGAGAAGTTTGATGATGTCAACTAAACAAGACCAAGTCTGATGGACAGAAGAAACAGGGCTGGTCACAAAACAGTGCAGCTATGGAGACGCCTAGATGCAACACCTTTTAAAATAAGGGAAATCCACCTCTCTTCCAGAGCTCTCTACTTGACCAGTCTGTGGTCACTCTGGGCAGCCATTCTGCAACATCACTAGGAGTTTTATATGTCAATTTGGTTAGGCCACAGTGCCCAGTGTTTGGTCAGATACAAGTCTAGATGTTTCCGTAAGGTATTCAGAGATGAGATGAACACTCACGTCAGTTGACTCTATAAAGGAGATTACCATGCATAATGTGGGTGGGCCTTGTCCAATCAGTTGAAGGTCATAAGAGAAAAAAAAGACTGATTCCCTGAAAAGAAGGGAGTTCTGCCAGCAGATGGCCTTTGAACTAGAGCTGCAACATGCGCTCTCCCCCGAGTCTCCTGCCTGCTGGCCCACTGTGTAGATTTTGGGCTCACCAGCCTCCACGGTCATATAAGACAATTTCTTACAAAGCAACGCCTTGCTGTCTCTCTCTATACCTCCTGCTGGTTCTGTCTCTCTGCAGAACCCTAATACACCAAGACTGTACAAAACGTACAAAGTGCTATAAAGTATTTTTGACCCCCGTATTTTTTTTTAGCTGAGCAGCTTTAAAAAAATCTATGAGGATAAAATATCTATGTTGTTTACATGAATGGTGTCCTCTGGCTTCTTCACAGGCAAACATTTACGAGAGACTCTCCGCACCTCAGAGAGAGTGCTGGGCAAAGAGCTCACCTTTGCCGCATCCGAGATGGAATCCCAGTTTCCCCCCGAAAGCGCATACTTCCCGCTGCCAATCCGTGCCAGAATCTCCTCGGGGGTGTCATCTGGTCCGTTTGCGAAAGGGGTGAATCTGTGTGACGAGAGGGTTACGGTCACGAGAGCCTCTATTTTACCCTCTAGCCCGCCACTCACAGCTGGTACTGCCTCTTTGTTATTAAAAAGAATAGGTTTATCTTCCCCCTTGTGCTCCAAATCCAAGGTTCATGTAAATCACAATTTATTTCTTAATGCTACGTCCACTTTCCTTACCTGGTCAATGCTAGGGGTCGACAGGACAAGATGAAAGCTCTGTGGACCCAGGATGAGCCTTTTTGGGCGTTTCTGGGTTCCCTGGTGACTGTGTCATAGTGGTCTGCCTGGTGACTCAGTTTACATGGTGGTCGCGTAATATAACGGATGAGGGCCTGACATTTGAGGTCTGAGAAACCCCCNCCACGTCCATCTACCATCCCGCACCAGCCTTGAGCTTTGCTTGTGACTTGGGGTAGATATTTCCGACTGACACGGGGCCCCAGGCTGAGGTCGACACCCCCCACTTCTGGCAGGAGGCCCGGGTCTGCTCTGGGCCTGCTGGGTCTGTAGGTGCCCCCTCAGGCCCGGTCAGGGCCTGGCCACCTCCACTTTGCCAGCTTGGAGGAGCTTGGACGAATGCGGGGAACTGGGTTTATCCTAAAGCAGCTCGGAAGCCCAGGATGGTCTACGCTGGATAGCTCCACTGTCGGATGGCACGTCCTGCAGCCTGGGGCAGTCCCCAGTCCTGGGCCACCTGCGAGAGGGGTGCTGTTCTGATGTCGGTCACTTTACAATGACAGCCTTGGCATGCTTTATGTTGTGCTTCTGGGTGTTGTACCGGGGGCTCCGGTCTTACATGTCCTACTGAGATGAAGGGGCCACAGGGAAGGACTAGAGTCATGAGCTGAGAGGTGAATGTCACGTCTCTCGCGAGGCCGTACAAGATGGACAAAATACGCTGATAAGCAGTCTAGAGAGCTAGTATGCTGTGTTACTTCACAGCTGGTCTCACAGCACTGGCGTCAGCTCCCACGGGCTGACCCGGAGACCTGGCAGTGTGTGGCCTCAGTCCTTTGCCCCACACAGCACCCAGGGACCGCCCCCAGCATATGAGGCAGGACCTGCTTGGGGCAGTGTAGACCCGTCCTCTGGATGGGCCATCAGTCCATCTGGACTGTACGAGAAGGCGCACGTGCGTCATGACAGAGGTGACCAGAGGCCACTCACTGCCTCGCTCGGCAGGTTCAAGGACTGCTGGCTGCAGTGACTCAGAAATAATAGTTGTGCCATGAGGCTGTCGGAGGCCAACAGGCTGCCGTCTCACATGAACGAAACAAGCAGCTAACTGTCGGCCGGAACCTCTAGGTCCCCGGGAGTGAGACATTCCCGCGAAGTCTGGCGTGAGTGAGCTTGGTGGGTGGGCCGCCCCCCGATCTCTGCTCGGCCTATCGCCTGTGTTTCTTTCACGGCCCCGAGGTCTCAGGACACGCCCGTTTCAGAGACAAAGCCGGATTCCTTGCTGCATGTACAGGGGACATCTATTAGGAAATTCAGGGACAGAGCAGTGGCCCAGGCTGTCTGCTTTGTAAACGTTTTACTGAAACGCAGCCGCACCATCTACAGATGTGCTGTCTAAGGGTGTTTCTGGGCTACATAGGTAGGGCTGAGTCGTTGAGAGACATCGGGCTCAAAAAGCCTAAAATATTTTCTGTGGGCCGTTATGGAGAAGTTTACAGATCTCTGGTCTAGAATTGAGGACTTTGGGACCTGGAGTTGGCACAGCCCCGAGTCTCTCAGTTTCTCTCTCTCTCTCTCTCTCTCTCTCTCTCTCTCTCTCTCTCTCTCNGAAAGCGTGCTCCATGCCGGCGACCACAGCGTCTGGAAAGTTCTCGTCCTTTCCCACGTGATTTCCTGAGCTCTGCGAGGCCACCCTGGAGTCACCTCTGTTTTTTCCTCACCACTCAAGGGCCTTTTCTATTCTGGAGTCTTCCTGACTCTCGGAGAGGTGAAGGGCAACCCGACCCCGTGGGAAATAAACAGAGTGCAAATCAAGTTATCATGTGCTTGAGAGAACCAGTAAGCGCAGAGGCAGTCCCAGCGGACTGTGTCACACCATTGAACGAGCAGTACGGCCAACACTGAGTGCTACTGTCACCGAGAAAGCCAATGCTTTTCCAAACATCAACACACACAGCTACTTTACAACCACAGACAACAATCTGCCCTGAGGACGGACGTGACAGCTCACTCTTGCCCGGCCTGACTTGGGGGCTGGCATCTATGAAAGCTCTCACATCTGTGGGGCGACCCAGGAGTTTCAAACAGGGGACAGCCAGGGTTGGGGGGACACCCACGCCTAGTGGGCGCTAGGAAGGGGCTGCTCCGGGGTGGGCTAGGCGGCCTGAGATCTGGGCCTTGGTTTTCTCACGACAAATTCTGTGGTTTCATGATCCAAGGGATGTGGTTATATGTGTGAGCGGGGCAGCTGTTTAACTTTCCTCACGTGTGGATTCCTACCCAGCCTTTCAGTAAGCGGGGGTGCCTGTACAGGCGCCGTGAAAATGGTCATGACACCTTCGTTCACACGCCGACGGCACAGCCACGGGCGTTTGAACGTTCAGTTTGCAATATGGTACCATCACTGCTCTAGACTGACTTCCTATTGAAGGAGTTCAAGTGTCGCTTGGTTGTGGGTCCAGGCGAGAGTTACACTGTGCAGACATTCAAGGAGCGCTGGTTCAGCAGAGCAGTTGGCGCAGCGCTCTGGGGACGCACGTCCCCTCCCTGCTATGGGCAGAGTGGGGCCCCAGGTCTGGGGACAACAGAAAAGGCAGAGCTGGGCAAGGCC
>NW_017732103.1:76760-90215 GCF_001890085.2 Hipposideros armiger | reverse complement strand
CTGCCTCTTTGTTATTAAAAAGAATAGGTTTATCTTCCCCCTTGTGCTCCAAATCCAAGGTTCATGTAAATCACAATTTATTTCTTAATGCTACGTCCACTTTCCTTACCTGGTCAATGCTAGGGGTCGACAGGACAAGAAGAAAGCTCTGTGGACCCAGGATGAGCCTTTTTGGGCGTTTCTGGGTTCCCTGGTGACTGTGTCATAGTGGTCTGCCTGGTGACTCAGTTTACATGGTGGTCGCGTAATATAACGGATGAGGGCCTGACATTTGAGGTCTGAGAAACCCCCTGGTCGATCTATGACCAATGCTGGGTTCTTTGACAAATTCATGTTTTGAGCCTCAATTGCAAGCGTAGCCCTGGAATGGGTGAGTGAATGAGGTACTCACAGGGTCTCAGCGGTGACACGCACACATGCACTCCAGGTGCATACGTACTTGCCCATCGTAAGTGTGGGCCCTGTCACCCCTTAGCATAAACCAGGGCACGTCAGCATATGCTTTCCTAGAAAGGGAATTATAGGTGACTCTAACGACACTTCCTTTAATGGCCAAGTTGGTGGCCCTAGTTTAACAACAGGCAAAGTACCAGCAGTGTGGCCTCAGGAGGTGTCACAGGTTGTTCTCCTTTCACAATGGACACTAATGACATTTATTACAGAATACCTCCTAAGGCCACAGAAAAAGCCGGCCATTCTCACCGGTTCTGCGAGGGTTCTGTGCCCATCTTGCTACTGTAAACAGGACGGGATGGCCTACGGACCCCACCCTTTTTTTCCCCCCCACTCCACTCAAGTATTTACTAGACCTAAACACGCTGGGAGCCAGTGGATTTCTTAGAATTCTAGACCTTTGAGGCTGGAAGGAGCCTTGAATACCATGCAGTGTCCTCTTCTCACTCAAAAGTGTGGGACGTGAGGTCAGCAGAGGTCAGGAGCTCAGCCCGGGAGCAGAGCTGGTGAGGGGCAGGGCTCAGACAGCAGGCACGACCCTCTTCCTGTATCACCAGGTGCCCCGTCCCCATAAGCTGGTTCACGCCCGTCTGACAGGGACAACAGGTGGGCACAGCGCCATTGGTGGCTGCCTTCCTCAGGATGCTGTCTGACCATGAATCCTTATGGCTGCTTTGTGGCCATTTAAGCATTTAAGGAGCAGATGTTTTGACCCTTTAAGGGAGTGGCGTGGCACAGTGGCAAGAATGCGGCCACGTGGCAGGGGCCTGGGTTTTTTGTTGATGACTTGAGTTCCCTAATTATAGAGATACCTTTTAAAGAAAACATGGACTAATTCCCTATCTTTGTTCTTCAGTTCTCCTGAAAGGGGCTGGGTAAGGCTTGCCGACGCCTGTGTCCCGGGGCAGGCCCAACGCTGGCCCCTGAAGGGATAGCTGTGGACACCGACAGCCCAGCCTCGTGGGTGACAATGCCCTTGAGTGCTGGCCCTAGTCTGAGGGTTCACATTACCCAGCCAGCATCGTGTATAACAGGATCCCCAAACTCCAGATGTCACACGCTGCGTCGTAGCCTTGCCGTTTCAGGACCTGGAGGGGGAAACGCAGATGACCGATAAGCATGTGGTGAAGAGAACTGGAGCTCACAGTATACTGTTCTGGTGGGACCATGAGCCTGGCAGGGTAGAGACAGGGGAGGTCATTTATGAAGGCCAAGCCAACTCTAACACACTGAATAGGGCTCCCCAGAGACCAGCACACACAGCGAACCATCGCTCGCTCTTACTGGATACTGGCAGATAGACTGAGAAGGAAGCATTTAATTTTAAGGCAGAAGAATTCGTCTTATTATGGTAAATTATACACAACATAAACTTTATCATCTTAACCATTTTTAAGTGCACAGTTCAATGCGAGGCACATTCACACTGCTGTGCAGGTGTCCCCACCGTCATCTCCAGAGCTCTTCATCCTCCCAAACTGAGACTCTGTCCCCATGAAGCGCTGTCCCCAGCCCCTGGCACCACCGTCTACATTTTGTCTCTGTGAATGTGACAGCTCCAGGAACCTCATACAAGAGGAATCACACGCATTCGTCCTTTTGTGACTCGCTTATCTCACTTCACATGATGTCCCAGGTTCATCCATGCTGTGGCGTGGGACAGGGCTCACTTCCTCTTTCAGGGCTGGCTAACGTTCCGCGCTGTGGAGGGACCACGTCTGGCCCACCATTCAGCCACTTCCACCTCTTGGCTGCTGTGAATAATGCAGCTGTGAGCCTGGTGGACAGTTGCTGGTTTGTGTCTCTGCTGTCAGCTCTTTGGCTGGCTCACATGGTAATTCCATGCTTAACTGTCTGAGGAATCGTTAAGGCAGGGCTTTTGCGTATTCCCAGCCTACAGGCTCCCACAGAGGGCAAGCCCCTGATACACTGCAGCTGGGTCACAACTAGGAAGCAGCTCGCTCAGGGGTTCTGTCGGGGGAAAGCGTTAAGTGTGGCGTCAGGGGGGGTTGTTCAAGGTCCCTGTCCTGTCTGTGTACCTTTGTGCCCCTGACACTGCGCTGTGCCTGCAGCCTGGGGGGGGGGGGTCAGCCAGTGTTCGTGAATGAACCGAGCCGTCACCACTCCAGCTTTGCCTGACGCTCCCTGGCTGCGAGGTCTTCAAAAGTCACGTCAACATGGGCAGCCTGTCTGGGTTTGTTTGCGTCTGTGAAATGCGGCTGATATTGGGTTGTCGGAAAAGTCATGACGCATTTTTGCAACGAAAAACATAGAAAAAATATGTCATGACTTTTCCGATAACCCAATAGTATCTACCCTGCCCACTTTATATGGTGTAAGAGGATGAACGTTAAAAAAAATGGTCAAAGTGTTTTGTACATGGCAAAGTTATATACCAATTTAACCTATTCCATAATCACTAAAATCAATACTATCAATATTAATATTGATCAAATAAAGCAAACGTAGAAGCTTATTGCCAGGTTATGTTTGAAGGGCCCACAGGTAAGAGGCTGGATAACGTCTGGATAACCTGACCGTGGCTCCCAGCCAACCCACCGCTGCATATCCACAGGTTTCTCCACCAGGCAACTAACCGCTACACCTTCCGTGCAGGCTGGGTGGGCGCTGTGCTTGCCTCTCAGACAGCTCACAGAACCACCACTAGGTGTCAGCATGCCTTCCTCTGGGGACTCGCTGTACAGCCCGCGGCACTCAGGCCAGGGCCTCTGTGATCCAGTTCCAGCAACACCGGGAGAGTCCACGTAGAGTCCAGTGTCCGTGTCCATCCCTGCCCCTCCCCTCCACCAGCAACACCAGCCTCTGTCTCCCAGTCCTGCCATCACAACATCTCAGGCTTGGGTGCTTTTCTAAAAAGCAAGAAACTGGATTTATCTTCATAAACATGCCCACGACTTCAGAGCCTCACAGGAGCGAGCCCCGGGGACGGACGCCACGCCTCTGCGGGGTTCTCAGCTCCTCAGAGATGAGGGCAGAGCGAGAGCCTGTGGGAGTTCTGTGAGCGCTCATCTGTAAGTCTCTGTGGAGCCCGGATGTGAAGTTTGGTAGCTTCTGTCGTGGAAGACAGTCTGGAGTGAGAATTGTAGCGCACGGTAGGTGCATGAACCTGCCGTCTCTCCCGGTGAGGGTGAAGGTGGGTTCTGACCACAGGTGACCCACAGCTCCCCCTTTCTGGGTGCACGAGAGCCTGGTGGCTTCACTTCTCACTGTAACTCCTACCAGATATGCAGATGTTATCCAAATGGACTATAGCACAATGACATTTTACATGAAAGCATCATGTAAAAAAAAAAAATATATATATATATATATATATAAACAGAGCCACTTTGAAATGGAGCAGGAGCTGCCTTCCCAGAGGAACTGCCCTGCACGCCTGATGCCTCAGACCTCCGGATGTTCAAACAGGGCGAGGTGACCTGTGGCCTGGGCCTCAGCAACACTGTGCCCCAAAGCGCTGTTTGCGAGGGGGACAAGAAAGCAGACGGTATAACGACCAGACTGATGACGACAGCACTGAAAACTAAAAACATTGTTTACCGTCAGCACTGGTTCAGGCAGAAGCCCAAATCAGCTATTTTGATTAATCTCAAATCAATGCTTATTGCATCTTACATTGAAAGCCTTTTATTTTTAGGTCAACAGTCACCATCAAACATTTTATAAAGAAGAAAATAAAATGTTAAAACAGCTGTGTGTGAGCAGGGTCCGGGGCCGATTCTCTTCGGGTTCATTTTTATTCTCTGACATCTGTGCTGAGCTACGCAGGGCCTGTCTCCCCCTGGCTCAGAGCCCTTCTTACCTCCGGGGCAACAAAGTTGGCGGTGTAGCAGGGTGTCATCAGCAGCCCGTTCTCGGCTCGCAGCTGCTTGGCAAACCCAAAGTCACAGATCCGGATGGATTCAGGGTTCCCAGACTCGTCCATATACAGGATATTACTCGGCTTCAGGTCTCGGTGAACGACCTGGAAAGGCAGGAGAAAGATGCCTACCTTGGAGGCCGAGGATGCAGCAGGAAAGGGAAGGGGGGTGTGCATGCTTATTTTGGGGACCTTTATTCTGAGCAGGTCCTGCAGCAGGCAGCAAGTCAGCCTGGATGCTATATTTAGAGGGGGCCTCCCTCCTTCTCTCTCTCTTTCTTCTCTCTCTCTTTCTCTCTTTCTTTCCCTGACACTCACATCTGAGGGGCCAGTCTAAACCCCTGTGACGGTGAATGACTATTTGAATTAATAAAATAAGCAGTTATGTAAGGTGAGGGAATGGCTTATTTGGGTCATTACAGAATGTTGTCGTGAGTGCAGGTAACGTGAATACAAAGACTTCTAAAGATAAATGTTTGCCTCAAGTCTGCCACAGCCCAGCACAATTAGGGGTGTGACGCAGTGAGTGACGCAGACAGGGACCTCTGCTGTGGGGCCTATGACGCAAGAACCCTGAAACTGCACTGAGCTGAGGCAGGTGCTGGTGCTCTGAGTTGGGGGATGGGGTCCACAAAAGCTGTGCTGACGGCCGGGCCAGTGACACCTCAAAGCACAGAGGTTACGTGGGGCACTCAGCAATTCCTCCCGAATGGGACAGAGGCGGGACTGCATACAGCTCGGACCCTGAGTGTCTCCACTGCCCTGGTAAAGCCTAGAGAGAGGACACAGCAGGGACATTAAAGGGACACATGGAGGCAGCCGGCTTGGTTTACAGAGGCCCTGGTGGCAGGAAAACGAGTGCGTTTCCGGTTCCGTGACCTCCTCTCATTAAAATCAAAGCTACTTTGCAAAAGCCAGCAGCAGGGGCTGCCTCTATAGTTAGAATCCTGGGAGAACCTGGAGATGCTTACTATCCCCAGACCGCTAGGTGACCCCACAACAGGGCCCATGGTGTGGTCCTCAAAGGATATCCTTCAGGATAAATGCAGCGATGACCGCATTTTCTAAGCTCTGACCACACGCATGACTGGCCCAGGAAGTCAGTCTGCCTGCTTCATGGAAGCACCGAGATGGGGCAGGTGAGGACGTGGCACTAGCCCCCCCGCCCCCTGCAAGGCCATATCCGGGGCTGAGCGTGTGGGGTCAGGTAGCAGTGTTCGGGTGGAATTAGCTCTGTCACTCACTCGCATGTGACCTGGGGCAGGAGGTCTGACCTGTCTGTGCTCTAGAATCGCCTTCTGTGACCTGGGTGTCGTCCAGGGTGTAGCAGGGCATAAACGAGTTGCTGGGAACAGCGCGCCTGGGCCACGGGGGTGGGAGTGGGGGCATGAGAAGCTCAGCTGTGCTGTCACTTTCGCCTACAGTACTCCTCCGCGCTGGTTAAGGAACTCAAGTTTAAACAGGGCAAGTGATGAAAACGCCAACATTTCCCTTTGTGAAGCTCAGAGCCTCTTTTTGTTGTGGGTCCCGGCAAACTTAATGTCCTCCCTCAGCTCCTGGAGACGCTATGGGCACCATGACTCTAGACACAAGAGGGACCGCTGCGATGCAGAAGGAAGCCACAGGCAACGCGCATGCCCAGCTCCGGGGCCCAGGGACTCCGTGGCTCCCCGTGCTCCCCCCTCCACGCCCCGCTGCTCTGGGGGCATCTCACCCCCTGGGAGTGCAGGTAGTCCATGGTCTTGGCGATGGTGCACAGCACGTCGTTGGCCTCGCGCTCCGAGAAGCACCTTTGCCGCAGGATGCGGTCCAGCAGTTCCCCACCGCGCATCAGCTCCATCACCAGGTACACGCACTTCCCGTCGTCGTAGACCTGGGGGCGAGACGGCGCATGCAGGCCTCAGTGGCCACGCGGTCACCCCAGCACTGCTCCTGGCAGAGGGGCAGCTCCAGAGAGGGCAGAAGCCAGGGCAGAGGCTGGGGTCTCCGCGCTCCCGGGAGTGAAAGCAAGGCTTCTGCAGAAAATGCGGGAACGGCCTGTCCTGTCACCCCAGACGTGGCTCTTAGGACAAAGCCGGACAAAGCCACCTTCAGTAACTTGCTGCTGCGCAGGCACTGAGTGGGTGAGGCCAGGAGCTCACAGCTGCACGAGGACATTTAGCTGAAAGGAAATCTGGCAGTGCGCCCCCACCCCCCACCCCGCAGGTTTTCAGAGACTGAAAATGTGGTCGCTGGCACACTACCGCGCAGCCGCAGTTCCGAGCAGAGTGCCTTTCAGATGCCCCGGGCACATAGCATCTTGGGGGATCGTGTTGACAGGCAGGTCCGGGGGAGGGGTGCAGCCTGACCCTGCGTCTCTGACAAGCTCCCGGGGCCTCTGAGCCGTGGTGCTGAGGACGACATGTGGAGCAGCCGGAACAGCCAGACCCCGGGTCCCAATGGGGATGGAGGGAGGTTCTGAGCCGCTAAGCACACTGGAGCAGTGCTTTCAGCTCAGAACAACAGAAAGCAGGAGCTTTTGTCCTGCTACCTTCCATCTCTCCAGCTTAAAACCAAACCCAAACAGAGCTCTGGCCCTTTTGGGGTCAGGCGGTGTGTGCACCAGTCACGCTGCATACGGCCCCGCACTAAGGAGAACTTGATGGAAGTGGAGGAAAACACCTAAATACAATTCCTTTCTAGCTTATAAATCAATGGATTTTCAGAACAAATTACTAAAATAATTTACCTGACTCTGGAGTCCATAAAAGATATAAAGTTAATTTGCTGCATTTATTTCTACTTCTGAGACTGTATGCATGATGACGTTTGTAATAAACATGGTTGGAAATGCTTAGGGGGTTTTCAAATTAGTTGATTCCTGTTTGTGGATCTCAACATAGAAATAAAAAATGACAGGGCCAGGGGGTTGGAGGTGAGGATGACCACTAGGAACAAACCCAAACTTTGTTGACATAGGTACTACAATAGTTTTGTGCTTTCCTCAGATGTGAAGTGGCATTTGGAAGTCCTCTAGCTCCAGGAATTTATGGGGCCTGAAGGGAAATCGAGGTGGCCCAGTGATTTGCCATTTTGGGTCCCTGATGGGGAGGAAGGAAACTCTCCCCTCTGGCCCCAAACACCATGGCCCTTAGGCCTTGGTGGGTTTCTGGGGGCACCTCCCCACGGGCTCGAATGGAGCCGGTTCCTGGCCCTTCTCTCCCAGGGACAAACACCATTAACGACCCACCAGGGAAGCTGTGAGGAGCCCCCACCAGAGCTGGTGCCTCAGGCCCTCCCCTCCCCATCTCATCCACTCCATACTCCCCATTTCTGTAACTGCAGGAATCTTTAGGAATGATGATGAAAAATAACGCTTCTGGATTAGCATTCACACCACTTATCTTTTCTTCTTTTATGTTATGTGGTTTGGGAGAACTGGGGGGACGTGAGCGAACGGTCCAGGGGTGCGAGTGGCAGAAGCTGGCTCCGGCACACGCCCTGGGGCTGTGAACGTGAGCCGTGCAGAGAGCTGGCTTTTTAATGCCAGGTGAACACAGAGCAGAAGCGACATGGCTGCCTGGAGACCACTTACGTCTTTGAGGGTGATGATGTTCGGGTGCTGGCCGTACCTCAGGAGAATCTCAATCTCTTCTGAGGGGTCTCGTTTACTCTTATCGATGACCTGGAACAGAGAGCACAGGGACCGTGAGGCTTTCGGGTGGGTCAGCCAGCTTAGGCCCTCCCTGTCTCCTTCTCCCCGCAGCTCACACTCGACTGAGATAATTGATGCCTGCCAAGCCATCCACGACAGTCATTTTCTCCCAGCTAGCAGAAGATGAGCATTTACCAAAGAAGAGCACGACCCTTCGGACACTAATTTAAAGATATTACAGGGTTGGATGAGAAGGGTGGGTTTGGGGAGCTCACGCAGGCCCCACCACATAACGGAAGGTGCTTTTCAACCCTGACAGGCTTTGGGTGGGTGCCCTGCGCCCTCTGCTCTGTCCAAAATGAGCCTCCAGGTGCTGTGTGTCTCGGGGTACACAGCAGCAGCAAAACGCGATCAGGTCACCGGGATGCAGGGCTGGCGTGCACGCTGCCCCTGGTGCTTAGATACAGACTCTGTCTTCTTTCTTTCTGTCCTCACCACCTCCCGTGTCAGATAGCACATACGAGCCTCACACCCGTGAACGCAGATAGCTTCCAAGGACAGGGTGTCATGAAGGAAAGCCCAGCCTGAAGCAGGGGGCATCGGTTGGCAGGTAATGGCTCATAGCTCCGCCCTCACTCCCACTTCTATGGGGATGGAGCTGGTGGGGGCGGGGAGCCCACTCATGCGGAACCTGCCGCAGGTGTGCTGGAGACAACACTCAGAATAGAAGCATAGTTTGTGCTGGTCTTGGCGTCAGTCCCACCTAATTTACAAAGATCCGCTATTTGGAGAACGTGCAATCATTTTACTACTAGAGTGTGAGGGGACTTTGCTCTTACCTCTCTTGTTAAACACTCTGAGCCGAGCTTTGCATAAAACTCAACCTCTTTTGTTTAGACAGACAAACAGCTGGGCAAGCCGCACTGTCAGTGCTCTGCCCCAGCCGCCCGTCCTCTCCTCCCCTCCCCTCACTGCTGGGAGACATCCCTGCCATGCCAGACCTCCTCTCCCCATCTCGGCTTGAAGCCCACCGCCAAGCCTGATGCCATGGCTGCCCCGGGACTGTGAGCCCCAGGACACATTGTTAAACAAACAGGAAGTTGGGCTCCATTTCCTGACACAGCGTTTTTCTCCTCTTGCCACATTTAATTCCACGACCATTCCAGTTGGGACTCCAGGGCCACTCTGTTATTGAAATGAGGCAACAGATGATGCACGGCTCTCAAGGGCACACGCGTGTAAGTCTCACTCAGTGTGGGAGGGGCTCCTTAGTACCTGATGCGCTCCGGCCGCTGGGCCAGGCGGTCTTCACACAGCTGGAACTGCTCAGCGGGGCGCTAGGACAGTCCGCCTCAACTACCTGCTGGGCTTTCTGAGCTTCCTGGGATGGGACCTTCTCTTTGCAATTCGAAAAGGTTAAAACTGTGGGTTAAAAAAAATTAGGAGGACCGGCCGAGTGGCGCATTGGTTAAGAGCTGGTTTGGGACGCCAGAGGGCCCCGGTTCGGATCCCACATATGAGGGCCAGTGACACTGCCCTCCACAGCTAAGATGCTGAACAACAGCTCAACCTGGAGCTGGGCTGCTGTGAGTCGCCGGCAACGGTGTAGGCTGCAGCCCCTGCTGCAGTGGGTTGCCATGGGCTACCATGTGTAGCCAGCAGCCAGCGTGAGCGGCCAGCAGCCGCAGTGAGCGGCCGTCCAGAAGCCGGCGACTGATCTGCCTCGCCCGGGAAGAGCACAATGATGGTGCCAACTTGGGCCAGTGAAGCGACATCCTCCACAACTAAACTGAAGAACAAAAAGACAGCAACTTGTCTGTTCCCCTTCCCCTAATTCCCCAGCGCTGTTCCCAACCCCCAAATTCCCCAATAAAAATCTTTAAAAAAAAATTAGTAGTAGATTAGTTTTTTTCAAATGAACTTCATAATAAAATAAACGTATTCGTTGCATAAATCTGTTTTACCACCCTCCCAATGGAACAGGGTGCAGGGTAAACAAGAGAAAGCCTTTACGGCTAGTGGACGGGGGAAGGGGTGCAGCTGCATGGAGAGGCCGTCCTACAGGAGCTGGGGGCCTCGCCGTCCTCGCACCCCGGGGGAAGGGGTGCAGCTGCATGGAGAGGCCGTCCTACAGGAGCTGGGGGCCTCGCCGTCCTCGCACCCCTCCCTCCCTGTGGGGGAGCTGACCAGAAGCACCATAATGCAGAGCCTAAACGCCGGCCTCCAGGTCTCCCAGCACAGGGAGGTGAGGTGGGTGTGCAGAGACATGCGACACCCAGCCTGGAAGGGAGGTCCCCCTTAGGTTCTCACAGCCGCCCTCCCCGCCTGCCTGCCACCCTCCCCCCACCTGCTCAGGGCCACGTCACACCTAAGCTGAGCTGGCACGGGCCCCGCTGCGCGTGTTTGTTCAGACCCCGTGTTTTGATCCTGTCGTCAGCAAGTGCTGGCTGCTTTTATCCACAAACGCTTTTCTGGGTTTGGTTTTGTTTTGTTTTGCAGGGATGAAGAGCTCTTTTTGGAAGGTAAGCACGATGAGTGCTAACAGAGGCTCTGAGCGGCGAGGCGCTGTCACTGGTCCCTGAGCGCAAAGCTGCAGCCTGTGCTGGCGACAGCAGAGCCCACACCGGGGTTTTGCGCATTTTCTCTATGGACTCGGTTTTGTGGACTTGCTAGCGTTAGATCCGCTTCTAGTTCAAGAAGCCTTAGTGAGATGAGTCCCTTATTTTGAGAATAATAGTGTTTTATAATCTTCCCGACACAACAAAGCTGAGGAAGGACTTCTCAGTCAGCACATTTACGGGCGAGGTGTCTGCTCAGCATTTCCATTGCTCAGGTGACAAGGACGGGCCACCAAGGAGTTGGGGGAACAGTCTCTCATTCTCATCTGGTAATGGCCAGAGAACGAGACACGGCCCAGAGGCCAGGCAGCCACCGTGGCTGGTAAGCGAGCCTTTCCCGGGGTTGCTCTGACAAGCGGCAGTTTCCTGAGCCATGTCAGGTCGGAATGCCTGTGACCCGTGGAGTCTGGCCTCGGTAGTGACGGCCCATGGCGATGTCCTTAGTAGAAACACATGGGCCATGTCACATACATTCCTGGTCCTGGTGGCTGAGGTGGGGACAGGCCTGGGTGGGACTTCACCACCACCAGCTGCCTTTCCTCTCCCTTCGGGTCCTTGTGTTCCCCCACCTGCCTCTTCTTCCTCATCTCTCTCCAGCCGGAGCCCCCTCCCAGGGCACGGAGTACCTGGGGAAATGGGCTCTGGGGTGGGGACTGACCAAGACGCAGGGTGGACTCCCTGGCGTGCAAAGCACCCTCGCGGGGCAGGTGACTTCCTCTGAGTGGTCAAAAGGCTCAATGTCACATTGGAGACGAGGGTAGCAGAACGTGTAATCAGTCCCTTGTAGGATTTAACAGGCACCTTCTCCCGCGTGATTAACTTTAACAAATGACACAGAGGAAGAACTCCACGTTTTCCTGCTGGGGAAAAATTAAATTTCCACACCAATCAGTTTTCCTTCTAAAAATAAGTGCTATTCGAATCAAGCATCTGTCTTAGTTCCACTGCTTTTTCGGTTGACAAATGACTGCACAGTATGGAAATGAGTGCAGAAACACCGCCGTTATTGTACACGAGCTGCTGTGAATGTAAATTGGGGCCCCCTCTCAGGAGAGGCTGACCTTGCCTCAGGCGTACGTGTGTCGACGGCACTCCATCCCTGGCATCAAGAACTGGGTGACACAGACGCTGGCCCAGCTATAAGGATCTCACTTTTCTTTTTTTCTTTTTTTTTTAAAAACCGGATTCTACTGCTAAAACAAACTGAGGCAATTTTAATAACATAACAACAACATGCTCCTGAAAAGCAGCGTGGCCGTTTCTGAAGGCGTGTGCTTCCCGCCAGGACAGCGTGGCCTGAGCTGACGCTGGGCTCCCGCCCTGCGTGGACCTTTCAGAAGGACAAAGGGGACGCTTACAGGTGGCACCTCAGTGAAGAGGCGCCTACGTCTGTAGGTGTGAAGGTAAGTGGTCGACGGGAAAAGCTACCAGGGCAGCAAAGCTCGCTTAGTTCCGGACCCTTCAGTGACGTCGCGCTTTTTGCTTCAACCTCTGGTTCTGTGATCAGTAAATCGCTAAAGGGCTGGGTGGTGGTGAGCTCCCCAAGGATAGGTTTGCCTTCCTGCCTAGAGATTAGCACCGTGTCTGCCGTAGAAAAGGCGTTCATCAGAAGCTGCGAAAATGAGTGAGAGCCTGGCTTGCGGAACACGGGCAAGTCTGCAGAACGAAGTGCTCTGTGGGACAACTGACTTGTCAGCCCGACAATACGAAGGCCAGAGAAAGGGGCGAGGTGGTGCAGAATGTGAAGGAAAGCTCCCGACTGATCACTCTTGTGCTTGATGCCACCGAGCACTGTTGCGGGGTGTGGGGACAGGGGCCAAGCTACGGAGAATGCCAGGGGTAACAGGGGCCATACAGAAAGGCACCGCAGGCTGAGGAGGATGGCGTGGCAGGACCGCAGTCACAGGTGGCGGAGGCCTGGACCAGGAGCAGACATCTGCAGAGATGAGGTGGTGCCCGGGCCTCAGGGAAAGTTTCGGGCACAGGAGGGCAAGCCCGGGGAGTCCAGGCGGGAGCTTCCTGTGCTGTGAGACCAGCTGGTGGGAGCTGCTGACCCCACGCCGGCCATGAGCCTCACGGCGGCCTGATCTCCATGGAGCTGAGAGTGGGCCTGCCCTCCTCTCAGAGGGACCTGCACTTGTACCTCCCTCTCTGTCACAGTGTCACAGCGTCACAGCGTGGGAGGCGCTGGTTCTTGGTCAGGTATCATCTTGCTACCAGAATATTGAGCCGGAGCTTAACAGAGAAGGACAGCCCCACCCTGTCTCCCAGTCTCCCAAACACCAGCTGGGAGTTACCTGCCTGAACTACCCCCACCCCCAGGAGGCTCCCAAGAGCGACTCCCACCTTGTGACCAGAATGCCTGCAGACACTGCCAGTGTCCCCAGCGGCAAAATCCCCTCCCCCACACCATGACTGCCCTGGGCCACAGCCCTGTATTCTAGCCACTGCCCAGCTGCTCAGCCAAGCTTGCAGGTTCTCTTTCCTGCTCCTTACTTGTTACTCGGTGGGGATGGTTATGAGTCACCCACGTAGCCGGGTGAGGGGGCCCTGACTGGCTGGGACTGGACTGCTTCTCAGCATGACACAGACACCCTTTCCCCGCAAGGAACCTGGACTGCTGAGTTTGCACACTGCTCAGGCGGTCACTGAGAGAGGTGGTGCTAAATTCTAGCGATGGAGTCAGAGGCCTGGCTCCCAGGCCACACTTGGGCTTCTGCGTTACGTAGAAAACACACTTAATTCTTCTGTGCCTTAGTCTCTCTGTCAATGAGTGGGGGCACTGCTATTCATCAACAAGTTGGCTGATGCAGAAAGAGCCGCCGAAAACCTGAATTCCATTCTCCCTGGGACATGCGGAAGGCAGGAGT
>NW_017732103.1:72768-74434 GCF_001890085.2 Hipposideros armiger | reverse complement strand
GTCCCTCCCTTTGCCAATCACTATGCCTGTCCTCAGCTCTTATTCAAAACACAGAATGTCAAAAGCAACTATTCCAGTGTGTATTACATAGTAAGCTACTACAGGCAGTCAGCACCCATATGTTGAATAGGACTGGAAATATTCATGATTTGAAAAATAATTTTTAAATGGGTGACCTCCTGTCAAAGCAAAACGAATTCCACTGTGTTTGAGCTTGGACAACGCCAAAGGGAAAAAAGAACCCTGGCTGGTCTGAGGTGCCTGCTGGGGTCGGGGCGCCGGCACACAGCCCAGCCCAGGGCGGGGCCTTACCTTGACAGCGTACTCTGCGTCGGTGGCCTTGTGCACACATCGCTTGCACACAGAGTAGGAGCCCACGCCGATGTCCTCCTTGATCTCATAGCCATCGGTGAAGTGGATGTTGTTCCCATGTAGCTGCTGGGAGATGGAGGTAGAGCGCGGGTCAGAGCTCTTGTGGGGCAGTGACGGGGGCAGAGCACGAGCACACGACACAGGCGCGAAGTGGGGGGTCCAGACTGTGCACTTGGGAACACTGGGGCCAGCAGTGAATGGAGTCCCCTGACCAAAGTCATAGGGATAGTAGCGATGGCTCCTGACCTAAATCCCAACCTCCCTGACCTCAGGTTCTGAGTTCTCAGATACCGCCGTGCACTGTGTCAGCTGACGGGCCACATTTTCCCCAAAGCTCTGAGAGCAGGGGCATCTGGAAGTGAAGGGGTGGAGCCCTGAGGTTCCAGGGCTGTGACTCTGATGCTTGTGTCCCAAGTGGGTATCTGGATGTCAACATCTAACTGGAAATCTGACCCCATGATGTCCCAGTCACAGCTGGCTTCTGCCTGTGCAGCCAACCAACCCTCCACCCACCTGCACCTTTTTCCGAAAGGTGCTGTGTGCCGGCGCCCCAAGGGCAGCACGCACCGTCACAGCAAGCGCCCATTTAGACATGCTGTGTTTTTCCAAAAGGCCTTGGGAGAGAAACATGGAAATCCAATGCCATCCAATTTACCCTGACTCGGTTTTTAGATAAAATTTAATCAGAATTTCTTCTTAGAGTTCTATCTGGTTATGGCTATAAGGTAGAAAACGCCTTATAAAAGTGTCACCACCACATTTGTTGACCTCCTAAAGGGTACATTTCACGACAGGACAATGGTATCCACAAACTGAACTGCTCTCTTGGGGTACTAGCTGGACTGCGCACTGTGGAGACGCCCAAGTGTGACAACTGTGGGCTCCGGCCGCAGCCCGCCTCCGACCTTCCCCTCAGGACTCTCCCTCCTTTAGGGTGAGTGTGAAGCAGGGAGCAGGCCACAGTCCAGACAGCAGGGCCGACAGCAGCAAGCCCGGGAGGCCGGGGGAGAGGCCGGAGCAGAGGGCCCAGTGAGCGTGTGACAGTGGTGCCGGCGCCTCCTGGCCCTGACCCGCTGGGGACACGCAGAGCCGGCACTCCCGTTACCTGCACGATGGGGTGGACTGTGGCTTTGTGCACATCTTGCTGCGAGGGCTCCTGGACCAGGGTGGAGGCCACAAAACTGAATCCTCTGAATAGGTGATGAGCGTTGGCGCTGGGGGGGACGCCAGGCGAGTCTGCAGGTCACAGGGACAGAAGTCAGCCTTCCGGGAGGAGCCAAGTGACAATGACCGT
>NW_017732103.1:66974-69118 GCF_001890085.2 Hipposideros armiger | reverse complement strand
CACGGGAACTGCCTCCTGTAAACACTCCAGGGTCCCCTGCCGCTCTCACACCCCAGGGCCTGTGCTCTGGGGGCCGGACACCTCCCCTGGACACCTACTCTGCCTGTCCCCACGTTTGGGTGGCCAGACCTCTCCGCTCAAGTGGGCTGCGGCTGACATTCGTGTTCCTTCACACGGTTTTGGGCACTCGAATGGCCCCTCAGAACACCTGTGTTTGATGAGAACCAGCCCTTCCCGTGGCCACATCTGGGGCCCTGAGCTTATTTCATTGCTGTGACCTGGATGCCACGCACAGAAAACCCACACCTGCATCACTCTAACAGCCTTCTCGGAAACGCCTTCCAACCTGATGGACGTTGTCTTCAGTCCTTTCAGGCACGGCCATGACTCATTTTGGGGAGGACAGTTCCACTTAGGGAACAATACAAAGGCATGTGGATGCCGGCTCAGTGGTGAGTGGGAGGCACTGCAGGTGCGGGTGGGAGGGAGCCAGGAGGCTTGGGGTGAAAACCGGAGGATGGGCTCCGGGCGGACGGTGGTGGGGTGTTGGGGAGCGGCAGGGCCTGCAGGGACCCCGCTCCCAAAGGAGGCCGCCGGGGGTTCCTCCCACGTGTGGGGGGCTCCGGACTGGAGGAGTTAATCAGGCCGCCCAGAAACAGAAGTCCCGGCGCTGGCCAACGTGCCGAGAGGCCATGCACCTGGCGGGCTGGCGCGTCAGCAGCCGGGCTTGGAAACCGGGAGGGTCTTGCCGCAACCACTTAGCAGGTGTTTCCCCAATCCTGTTGATCAGAGGGCCCCCGGGGGCTGGCTGAAAACACCAATTCCCTCACCTTCCTTGGTGCTCTGGCCTCAGCTGAGTCGGGGACCCTGATGGCCAGGCAAGTTTGGGAAACGAACACAGTGACTCTTGTGGAAACTGCCCTAAATCTCTCAATAATGCTGAAAGCAGATTTTTATCACTTGAAGCTTACAGATGGGGAAACTGAGGCTAAGACAGGTTAGGTAAGTTGTCTAAGGTCAAGAGAGACTAAGGGGCAGACAGGAGGGGTGAGGGGACCTGCGTCTCCCAGGCCTCCTGACTCTTTTGTCACAGAAGAGCTGGGACGAAGGTGCAGCCTGGAGGCAGGAGGCGCCCATGTCCGGATCCCTGGCCGGAGCACAGCCTCCCAGAAGCCCCTGGGTCTGAGGAAACTGCCGACTCAGCTGTCAGAGCAACAGCCGTGTGCGGGGATAAGGTGCCAGGAGGCCGCCTGACTGATAACTGCTGGGCTCCCCCTCGCCTGTGCACTTGGGGGGCCATCAGAGGAGAAAAAAGGAGTGAACGCAGCCCCAAATTACCCGGTCGTTTCCTGCCCCGCATGTGTAGGTTTCATTAGGGATTGAGCTGCTCCTTAAACCCTTTCCAGAAGCAGAAAGATGCTTTCGCGGTGACGTGCTTGTCNATTAAGTGGGCACTGACAGTGGTTTGATTTTTAAATGGCAAAAAATACCTAGGACAAGAACGTTAGGAATATCACAACTTACTGAATATTCTCAGCCACAGCCCTCCACCCCTCCCACTGCAGACCGAGACCTGAGGCTGAGGGTGCAGCTGTCAGCTCAGGACCCAAGCACCCGGGGCCTCGTCCAGGGCTGAGGTCCAGCAGCAGCCTCGCTTAGGGAGGAACTGGGGAGTAAAGGACCTTCTTGCCTGCCTGCCCCCAGCCTGCAGTATCTGTGTGCAGCGCCACGGCAGGCTGTCCTTCAAGGAACAATCGGGGAGGCGAGGCGCTCCAGCCCACAGCAGCAGGGGTGACAGGGCTGATGGTGTAATTGCCCCTATGACCTCTCTCAGCGCTGAGCCATTTGTTCCAAAGCTTGGTTGCTGTGAGATGGTCCCATTTCAGGCTTATCATTAAGTTAAACAAAAAGATAAACCACTGGTAAGGTGAAAATATTTGCATCATAAATAACAGACAAGCGGCTAAATTCTATCACCCAAAGAACACACAGAAATCAATGAGAAAAAAGCAAAATACACAGAAGAAAAACAGAGAAAAGATGGACTGGCGATTGCTGTCCTGCCTAAGGAAGACGCTCCTCCGTCTGTCTGATGGGCGGGTGTAGGTGCATCTAACTGAGATAACACTTTGCCTGACGAATTA
>NW_017732103.1:59732-64177 GCF_001890085.2 Hipposideros armiger | reverse complement strand
GTCACCGGGCCTGCTGGAGGTCCCCTCCTGCTGGATGCAATCCCAGAGGGCTGCCAACTCCTTTCTGTTACTGGATAGCACCGTGGAAAGAGCTAACATGTGTATTTTTATACATGCTTTTCTTTCCATGCCCAAACCTAGGAGAGGGTTTGAGGTTTTACGGGGAAAGTAACCTGGCTTGCCATTTTGCAGTGTTCACAGAGGGTTAACTCGAGACTGTGCCAGCAGCAGCGTTTGTGTGGGAGTTTGCGCTGGACAAGATGCACTACAGCGCTGACCTAGGTTCCTCTCCGAGGCTCTGGAACAATGCGTCCCACACTGATGATGTCTCCTGATCAAAGTCACCAGGCCTCACTCTAATGTCTCGTTCGTCCCAGGATCTTCGGGTGACACAAGTCACAGGGACGTGAGAATGATTTCCCATCACAGGACAGTCTGAAGGGGGCTCTGAGCGGGTGTGTTAGCATTCCATTTACGCCCGAAAGACCACCAGAGGGTAAGACACAGACAGAGGGGGTAAAATAAAAATGGCAACTGGATAACGCAATCAGAGAGTGTTGTGTTTGGGATCACAGACCCCACATCTGTTTTCTGCAGGCACTTCTGGCCCAGGCATTTCGAAGTTAAATGTTCCAGTTAGGCAAAGGGCACAGCTACGGATGATTCCTGCAATAGCACTGCGGAGTCGGGCAGGGTTCAGAGCGACGCCAGGGGCGGAGGTCACGGTGCACCGTGGTGGCTCTGTGAGCAGGGGATCCGAGGGCCAGCACTCTGCCTGCACAGCTGTCCCCCATGGTAAGTGATTCCAAGAAAAGTACCCGGATTCATAAACCTGCTGAGCCCAGGGGTGACCAGTCGCTGAACAGAGTCCCGCTGGGTCCCTGGAAAGGGTGAGTTTTCCTGGTGCATTTGACACGGGAACCAGTGGATGGAAATGTTTTTCCTGAGCAGTGGGAGAAACAGCTGCACACTGCTGACTCCGAGATGTTCTGCAAGATGCTGAGCTGCCGGGACAGCTCCCAGGAGGCAGACCCCTCCCGCCCGCCTTCCGTGCAGTCCTGCGTCAACTCCACGGGTGGAAAAGGAGCCCCTGGTGGGCCTGCAGCCTTCTCCGCTCCTGCTGGTACACGGTGTCAGGCCACCCAGTGACCTCGGGCACTCTTCTTACTGCCCCGTGCCTCAGTTTCCCCCAGGACTCCCTCCCACCTCATAGAAAAACAAATGATGTGCCTGGAAGGGTTTCTGAGTGTCAAAAGAACAACGCAAGCACAAGGTACTAGCATTCATAAGGGCAACTGCAATGACGAATACTCACTAGTCACAAGGAGGGTCTCGCCGTGGGCAGGACAGGAGGAAGCTGACTTGCAGACGGCCGTCCCCGTGACAGTGGCTGTGGCAGCCTCACTCCCATGGAGGCTGACCGACCCGCGGTGAGTCACGTTTATGAAGCTCACTGGGGTTTGTGCTAAGTGTTCTGGGCGCCGCTCCAGCCCCAGGGAAAGGAAGCACAGCTCACGGACTGGACGCTCCCCTAACCGTCCATTGAGATGTTCCGTCTGGAATCAACTAATAATTTTTCATTCAGCTCGTCACATGGAGCAAGCGTTCGGGAAGAAGCCGCCTGCGTGAAGCCATCTGTGTGGCTCTGAAAGCAAGTTAAGGGCAGAGCAGGACGCACGGGGCTGTGACCCCTGCTTCTCCTGTCAATTTACTTCTTGTGCTGCAGCAGGCGCCTGGAGGCCCCGGGGGAGGTGTCAGATGGCGGGTGTTTGCTTGAAAAACAGACAGACTTCTGCTGGCAGTTTGGGGACACAGGAGGAAACAGGAAGCGAAATAAGTGTCCTTGGCATCCAGGTTGGATCAGAGGCAGGCACAGGGCTGCGCTGGGGGCCGGCGGCCAGGGAACCGGCTTCTCGTTGTCCTTCTGAGCATCTTCTGGGCAGAGGGAAGGGCTCTTGGTCACAATATGTTTTACAAATAGGACTCCACTGTGGTTTTCGGTGATCAAAGCTGCTGCAAACAGGGCCAGGGAGTCGGGCGCTGGGCGGGGAGGTGGTTTTGCAGGGGTCGGTTGGCAGGGCCGGTCTCAGTGAGGAGACAGGCTTAAGAGAGGACTTGAGGAGGAGACGAAGTGAGCCATTGGGGCGCTGGGGACGAGGGTGCCAGAAAGCATGCGTGCAGGCCACGTGGAGCGTTTCCGCGGCGAAGGCCGGCCTCCCTCCCCTCCACCATGTCGCCACCCCTCCTGCTCATTCTTCGTCATGGCGTGGCTTTCTCCTTGTGACCAAGTGCAGGTCCCTTTGTTTAGCGCCTCTCTTCCAATAAACAACCTTACCCTCGGGCTCTGCCGGCCCGCCCACTGCTCTGTCCCCAGGCCTGGAGAGTGCCCGAAACATGGTCAATGCGTGTGGCTGAATAAGTGGAGAAATGAACGGTAACTGGAGGGCTGTGCCGTTCCGTCCCAAGTGCTCACAGGACGGGTAAGACGGAGGGAAGGCAGAACATGGCGGGGCCCCGACACGTCGCCAGAGCCACCAGTGCTCATCCACCCAGGTGTGTGCTGCCCTATGTTGTGACACACAGGCCCGTTATCACCTCAATGGCTCGTCCGAGGTCTAACCACCACACACAGCATAGTTTCTACCGAAAATCATTCCAAGTCACAGACAATCAACTACGAGTGGTCGTCAGGTGCCCACCTGTGAGCTGACGACAATCTGAGCTCCTTAGAGGCCCAAGTCTCTAGGAAAAGCTGAGTAAGAAGATTTCCGAGGGAGGCAGTGGCCTTCACTTCTTTGAGGTCCTCTACTCTCAGGTTTTTGGGTGACAATCTGATTTCTACTTTGTCTTTAATAGGTTTGCTTTTTTTTAAACCTGGCTGGGAGGTCACCGATATGCTGACACCGTACCTGCTTCTCTCTACTCTTGCCTTTGTAAAGAAGTCTAATCTCATGAAAGTGCTATAAGCAGAACTATTAGGTTGTCGGAAAACTCATGGTGTATTTTTTCTGTTNGCTGGGCTCCCCCTCGCCTGTGCACTTGGGGGGCCATCAGAGGAGAAAAAAGGAGTGAACGCAGCCCCAAATTACCCGGTCGTTTCCTGCCCCGCATGTGTAGGTTTCATTAGGGATTGAGCTGCTCCTTAAACCCTTTCCAGAAGCAGAAAGATGCTTTCGCGGTGACGTGCTTGTCGGCTAGAGAGACTCCTGGATGCAGCGCTCGTTCAAGGAACCTCACGAGCAGGGCAGGCTCTGCACCTGGTTAAGACGCAGCCGCGACCAGGACCCACGGGCACCCAGCTAGTCTCCTTCTGCCATATGTGAGCCATGTTATTACAGGAATGCCTGTCCCCTCGCGTCCAAGTCACATCCTGTCCCTCTGTGCGCTTCCCACACGGGGGGAGGGCGGGGGGCCTCTGCCACAGGGCGGGACCCACCCCCACCCCCACCCCATTATCAAGGGGACTTTATTTACACAAGAGACTGCCATTCACACACACGCGCACACACACACAGACACACACACACCCAGACACACACACACAGACACACAGACACACACCCACAGACACACACACACAGACACACACACAGACACACACACACAGACACACCCCCCACACACACACAGACACACACACACACACATACAGACACACACCCACAGACAGACATACACAGACACACACACACAGACACACACAGACACACAGACACACACACACAGACACACACACACACAGACAGACAGACACACACACACACACACACACACACACGCCTGGTTGTCACTTAATCCAAATGAAAGGCGTTTTGCATCTGGAAGCTGAAGCTTATACATCTCAGTTCTCTTCACCCCAACTCCATGCCACAGGGACCCACAGGGACCCGCAGGAGCCACCGGGACCCGCAGGAGCAGGAAGGAGGGCAGGGCAGTCTCCATGCCTGCCCCCCCCACCCCCCGCTTCGCAGCGGCTGACAGAAACACCCCCTTAGCCGAGTGCTTGCTGACCCAGGCGGTTCTGCCCGCCACCGGACAACTGGGTTGTCACGACTGCGCGTGTGCCCGGCACCGGCGGGCCGGAGCCACAGGCGCTGCTCACTGTCCACCGCGCCCAGATGGCCGCAGCCTCGCCTCCTGTGCGAGGCTCAACAGTGCGGCCGGCCGCCAGCCTTGCTCCGAAGCGGGCGGAAGTGTAGAGGGGACGCCCCTTTCCTGGGCCCCTCCCCAGCTCCGCTTGTCTGCCACGGCCTCTCCCCCGCCCCACGGGGGCCATCAGTGCCTCCGGGACCCAAGCTGACCAGCAGCACAGGGTTCGCATGTGAGCAAGCTGCCTCTCACAGCCACGCTGTTCTGCCCCGATTCCTTCCCCTCCTTTGCGCCCCGAGAAGCGCTCAGCCGTCAGGCTGGGAGGCTGAGCCCTTGGGAGGGGACGCTGCTTCCCA
>NW_017732103.1:39045-55932 GCF_001890085.2 Hipposideros armiger | reverse complement strand
TCTACTCTTGCCTTTGTAAAGAAGTCTAATCTCATGAAAGTGCTATAAGCAGAACTATTAGGTTGTCGGAAAACTCATGGTGTATTTTTTCTGTTTTTCGTAGCAAAAATGCATCACGACTTTCTGACAATCCAATAAAAAGCTCATCAGCGTTGAGCCCCATCTCTCTCCCCGACTGAAGACTGTGCTGTCGGGGTCCTCACACCCATCTCAACGCCCCCCTTGAATAGTCTTCCTTATGCCTTTAACAAGAGTCAGGAATAACTTTAACAGTCTGGACCGTATTTTTTCTTTAACAACAAGAGAGCTGTGAGAGCCTGAGTCCCGCTGGAGATCAGAAATGCAAGGCAGACCCTGGGGCGCCCAGGGGCCCTAGCACCAAAAAGGCCTGCGCAGCCTCTCCGAGCGCCCCTCCGAGACCCCAGGGATCTTTGCTGGCTGAGGGCGATCTCTGCTCTGTCCTCAGTGCGGGCGCTGCAGGGTCACTGAAGCCCCCCTCTAATGGGCCAAGAATGTTTACAGATTCCAGGCCCAGACTGGTGGGCAGGGGGTGGTGGTGGCTCCTGGTCTGCAGCTGTGAAATGCCAGCTGGTGCAGAAGGCTCGTGAGAGCTTGCCTCCTTCCAGGGGACAAGTTGACGTTTGTCTCTGGTTTGTACTGAGCGGCGGGTGTGCCCTCCACCCCACCTCCCTGCCATTCGTGTGCAGTGGGGTCTGTGGTGGCAACTTACGTTCCAGTCTATGGTGACAAAGAAAGGGTGACGCTTGATCTCCTCCACGCCATCAATGCCGGCACCTGTCACAACAACAACAGAGAGTGGCATGAGGACAAAGATTTCAGTAGATGTGTTTCTTGTGGAAGTTCTAAATACCCAATCACACTGTGGGAGCATGGCCACTGAAAGGCAACTATGGGAGACTTTCTGTAAGGAATTATTTTGAAAATGAATTAGTACTTAGTTACCATTCATGTAAGTCTCGACTTCAATATATATTGAGATTCCTTAAGAGGGATTAAACTAGAAGCAGCTTTTCAATTGTTCCGTCCTTGGTTTGTGCAGTTCCAAAAGTAAGGGAAGTAAAATAGGATGAAAAAAGTGTAAAAACAGTGACTTCTAGAAAACCGCTTACACTAATGCTTGGGTGGCGACTGTGTGTTTTGGGCGTCCTCGGAGCTCGGACACTATGTGGCAGTGTTTCCACCCGCCCAGGGCCTTTTGCTTTCAGGGACCTCGAAGGGGGGCAGTCAGCCCGCGTGTCCCCACCACCGCAGGTGCAGGGCCCAGGGGCTCTTACCCAGCCGGTTGCAGGGGTTCCGCTTGAAGAGGGCTCTCAGCAAACTCTGGGCCTCCATGCTGAGGAACTGGGGCATCCCCAGCTTGGCTCTGGAAAGCAAGTCAGACTTAGGGGGAGGGCAGCCCCAAGGGGACCCGTTTCTTCAGGCTCCGCCCTCCTGCTCGGTCAGCATCGACAGATGCACCAGCTCAGCTCAGGGTGACCCGAGCAGCCCTGGCGTTCTGGCCGTGGGGCCTTTTGGGTGGAGAGTTAGTGAGGACACCAAAGCGCCTTTGTTTATGTGGGGTGCATACATCAGAGACTGAAACAGCACATTTTACACTAGCTAGTTAAGAACTTATTTTAGGGGCCGGCTGAGTGGTTCAGTTGGTTAAGAACTCGCTCAAGAGTGTGAGCTCTGAGCAACAACGTTGCCAGTTTGATGCCTGGCCCAACCTGAGCTGCCGCTGAGAGGCCAACAGGTGACAGGGTGGCTCAGCTAAAAAAATAAAAATAAATAAAAAAGAATTTATTTAAAAAATAATCAAGTCTCGACAAATGACAATCACAATCCCAGGGACGTCTGTAGAATTTTAATGGGACTTAACTAGGATTTCCAAAACAGCAACATGAAGGTTTGAGCAGAGTGGTGACACCCACAATTGGGAATTTCCCGGGGCTACCGGGAGCCAGTGGGTTCTCTTCCCTGCCTCTGTCGCTCTGTTATAAGGAGATCGGGGGAGGGGGCCTGGCAAGCCCCCGGAGGGCCTCAGGTCCCTGGGACCACCCTTGAGATCCTCGGGACCACAGCTGGGTGCTGCCCCTCCAGAAATGCGGCCCCTCCTAAGTGACCAGTCCTGAGCCCATACCTGGGATTTGCTGGAGGGAATTATTCTGGCTTTAGAAAAAGTAAATATCTTGTTACGCTTTAAAATGAAAAGGAACCGAGGCAATCAATATAGAAAAAGGGACTGCAGCTACAGATGTCACTGACGCCGGAAGGTCGCCTCCCACAGGAAGACACTGATGAAATCTTTACGGGGCTTCCCCCACTGACCTCTCTCCTTCCATTTATACAACAGCATAATCTGCAACTGCCTAGGCTTTTTACGTGCCTCTGGGCTCTATGAAGGTCACAGGCCACTTGCAGGGTTTGAGGGAGCTGGTCGCGAGGACAAGCAGCTTTACGATGTCCCCTTCGGTGCACAGCAAGTCCCCTCAGCAGGGAGAACCTGATTTGGGGTCCCCTGGTACCTGTTTCCTGGCCACCTCCCCACTCCCGTGCACCCTCCTCCCGGAGCTCTCCCTCTGATATCCTGCTCAGACCGAGCCTGGCCACCCTGAAGACGTCACAGCAGACTTCTTTCTGGGGTTAAACCTCTTTCTGGGGTTCTCGGAGCCAAATCCACTTCCCTGGTAAACGGTTCCTCAGGAGTATTAAGGAGAGAACTATTTTGTAATCCGTCACACGGGCAACCCGGCTCCTGCCAAGGTCCGGCAGGAGAGCGCAGGTGTTTGCACGAATGGGGTCGACGGGCAGAGAAGGAAAGGAAGCCCCCAGCCTGAGTTCTCTCTGGAGCCCCACGTCTTCTACCCTCTGAATCTGTCCTTCACCCCTGACGGTCACCGCTCATCCCGTCTAAAAACCTGGACATCGGACAACTTAGCGGGTTCTTACTGATGGAAAATTTATCTATGGCAGAAGAGGTCAGAATCACTCAGCGCCCCGTTCACGGCTGGCCATTCACTCCACCCACGGGAACCATCACTAGTGCCAGTAGCTGCTTCACCACCTGGGCTTCGAAGACTGAAGCTCTGGACATCAGAAGGTGCTCACAGCTATGGGTGGGTTCCCGGGGTGGGGTTCCCACTCACTTGAGGATGAGGGCCATGGTCTCCTTCCTGTCTTTCCCCTGGAACGGCAGTGATCCCGTGAGCATCTCAAACTGCAAAGGAACACAGGATGGGGAGAGAGTGTTCAGATGGGCAGGACACAGCCACACACAGCCCCAGGAAGGCAATGCAACCCCCTCACTTCTCTGTCAGTGGGGTGCAGGCCCTGCCACCTGCACGGTGAGCATCAGGGAACACAACTGCCTCGTGGAGGCCACAGTCCGGGGGAGAGGTGGACAAGCGATAAACCGCAAATAAACCAACTCTGTGGTGGGTGAGGAGGTGCTGAGTGCAACGGAGAACGAGAGCAGTGATGGGGGTGGGGGAAGGGGGCAGGTCGGCCACGCATCTTCTCTGGGGTTGGCTGAGGGTCTCGTCCCTCTCAGGGTGCTGGGGAGGAGGTGGCAGAGGACAGCTAAGCTGGACTGGCCATGATCACGTATCCGGATGGGACGGGGAGCTGCCTGAAATGCACGTAAAAAAAAGCTTTCCTAAGAGTAAGAGTCACCCTTCTGATAGTCCATTAGGAGGGGAATTCTAAGGCTAAAGACATAAACACATTTAAGGCTTTACTAATGTCACTGGTCTACTCTCTGAGAGCAAATTTTAAAAGAAATTAAAACACCCCTGTGTGTTCGGGTGTTTGAAGCTCTCTCACAGTAACGTTTGTTGTCCCTGCTGTGTGCACCCATTGAGTGAAGGCCCACAGAGCAGACAGGCTGCAGAAACGATCAATATACAATAAAAAATGAGAGAGAGAGAGAGTCCAAGGGGAATCTAAAAATAGACCAACACGATCAAATTGAAAGGCTAGAAAGCTCTGGTTGGCAGATGAGCTATTCATCTGATAAAATAGGGCACATTTTATAAATTGATCATACAAATTAACACTTTTCTTAAAAAAGAATCATATTAGCAGAGAAAATTCTCTTCCTAATTTGGTTCTTCCTTTCTTTCCCAAGTCTAGTACTAATGAAATTCCATGTCAGTGAAAAGCCTTTCTGGCCACGTGAAATCAGAAAGCTATTACTTGACTCTCGCCATTTCATCTTTGCTACGCAGGCGGTGCCATTCTGATGTCTGTCTATCATCTAACTATTGATTATGCGTCTATTGATATGTTGCATGTATTTGCTGAGTGGTTCCTTTCAGCTTTGACTATGACTCCCTAATAGTCAGGGTCCACACTTTTGTGTTTCTCTCCTTCCATCCCCTTCTTCCCTGACACCGCTCTCTCCCGTGCAACCAGCTACGCCATGGGAGGTCCCTAACCATGTACCAACCCACAGACCATCCAGCGCAATGGTGTGCATGGGCATTCAGTAAATGCTTCTTGGTGGTGAAGACGGTGGTGCTGGTGAGGAAGCTATTATTATTTTTTTTCAGCCCATTACCAGGAAGGCACAGTTCTTCCTGCCCTTCTTGGAGGCC
Source organism: Hipposideros armiger (assembly GCF_001890085.2). Lineage (NCBI taxonomy): Eukaryota > Metazoa > Chordata > Mammalia > Chiroptera > Hipposideridae > Hipposideros > Hipposideros armiger. The sequence goes on along the minus strand of NW_017732103.1, from coordinate 51,334 downwards.
GAGCCTGCAACCAGCCTGTTTTGCTGCAGCAGCATGAGAAGCCTTCACACAGCACCCGTGTGTGATCGCACTCGCATTTTTCAGGACCACGGTGAAGAAACGTGGGGAGAGTGGAAGGTGAGCTCACGCACAAACCCAGAGCGTTCAGGCGTGTGCAGAACATGCACAAAATGCAACCCCAACGTCGTCCTCGACACCGACGTCCAGGCCAGGGGGGGATGTGCTGGTGGTACTGTCGCCATGGAGCCCATCAGCATTTGTTCACACTCCTTTCCGGTCACAAGTGCCTCGCCTCAGACGTCCCATTTTGTCCAGCACCGGGATCAGTACCGTGAACACGAGTGTCTCCCTTCGAGCTGTGTGGAGGGACTTGTGGGTTATCAGAGGACATGGGTGGGCGTTCCCCAGCGAGCAAGTTCAAGGAAGGGGTGGGCAGCGGACCCTGAAGTGTGAAGGCCCTTCCCACAGAGGTGAGCGTAGATTCTAGAACAAGGAAGGGGTCTTATCCCACCTCTTCTGGCCTTTGAACTTTAGTGTCCACTTCCATACACAGAAAGTATGCTACAATATCTTTTCTGCATAATTTAAAGATTTCTTGGTTCAGATCAAACATGAGGACGCTTCGTAAACTGAGTGCCGAGCAGACTTAACTTATCATCAGTGTGACAGCCCCTTCCCCGCGTCACGCTGGTGAGCAGAACCACGGTTCTGGGACCGTGTGGTCCACTTCTCTAGCTGCTAGGACACATGGAGTGTGGAGCCCTTTTCACCAAAACAACTGGACGACTCCGACAAACAGGTGAGCAATTCAGTTAGAAATACGCTGTGTCCAGTGAGAAACGTCCGGGCCATTCCTGGTGTGTCCGAGAGGCCAGGCTGCAGCTGGGGCCAGGCTTCCTTGAGAAGAAGCAAGGAGCCGGCCTCTGCATCAACTCCTCGCTTCCGGTGGCGCTGGGGGCATGGGGAGGGTCGCCTGGTGCTTAGGAAACGCCCTGGGCCNTGTTTCGGCAATACTTGTAACAGCAAAAACAATGGTGACAGCCTAAATAGTCAGCATGAAGGAACTCAGGGGCGTGAGCACGCACACATGCACAGCGGGAGCCTTGTCCCAGGTGCATGTGACGCTATGAGACTCCATGACCAGCACGGGACAGCCGCCTGGGCTGGCCGCAGGGATGTGCCCAAGAGCTGGTCAGGTCAGAAAGAGAAAACCAGCTGTAGCAAGAGGGGGAACACAGGCATTACAAGGAAAATGAGAGAGGGCAGACCATGGCTCCCCTCCTCCTTGGCAGCCTGATTAAATATGGCAGCAGTGGTTACACAGAACTCTGATGCCCACCATCACTCAAGTTTGTCCCTGATGACAGTCTTGGCTTCATCTGGGGACAGCAGGAGGGCCCAAAAGAACTCAGTGACAATTTCTGTCAGGACTCCCTAGGGTGCCCGGAGTCAGCTTCCTCCCTGTTCTAGGAGCCAATGCCACCAGTCAGGAGCTGCCCACCCAGCAGGGTCCCCGGGGGGCCACGGGGGCTCCACGCCCTCACAGCTCTCACCTGGTGAGCTCACCGTGGTGGGAAACGGGCTTCTCCGACACCCGACACCAAAGGAGCAAGTGGCCTCTCGGGCCCAGCATTACCCGCTCGGTATTTGTATTTGACCATCCATTTGTTTCATGATTATCTTCCAAAAACCACAATTTCAGATTCCAAAGGAGCAATGACCCCGCATAAGCACACCGAGCAGCCCCAATAACCACCAACAGACTGAAGCCGTCCCACCTATATTTCCAGGAGGGGTTCGTTGTTTTGTTTGTGAGTTTTTAAGTCACTACCACACCATCACTGTTATGGACTGAATTGCATCCCCAAAATTCATATGTTGGAGACCTAACCCCCAATGTGACTATATTTGGAAAAAGGGCATTTAGGAATGTAACTAAGGTTAACTGAGGTCATGAGGGTGGGCCCTGGTCCAATGGGACTGGTGTCCCTTATCAGAGGATGAAGAGACACCAGGGACCCCTCTCTCCTTGAGCACAGAGCCAGGCTGTGTGAGGACACAGGAGAAGGCAGCCGCCTGCCAGCCGGGAAGACAGCCCTCACCAGACGCCAACATCAGTGCCTGTGTGTAAGCTACCTGGGCTGTGCTATTTTGTTGTGGCAGCCTGAGCAGACTAAGAAGACAGTTACCATATCTAAACACGTTACTATTAACTCATTAATATCGCAAAAAGATAACATTTAAAGGGAGCCGACCAGATCTACTTGACTCGGATAGGCCTGAAGAGTCATTTCATTCATACCATGAAAGCTAAGTTTACACATCTGTCTGCAAGGCTGAGATCCAGTGATAACACGTTTCAAACAGGTGCTTAGTTTTGCACAAAGATCTGCAGNCATTAGGTCAGCACTTGAACCTAAAATGGCCTCCGCTAGGTATCTCTCTTTGCCAGGGACTCACTCCTAATCCGTGGGTCAGCTCTACACGGAAAATACAAGAGAAAAACCTGGAACGGAAACACTGCTATTATGGAGGCGTGTTCCTCTTTTAATTTAGAATAGATTAGCAAAATATTCCAGAAATGGCATTACAGGTGATCACTGCCAAACACACACAAATCTTACTGGAATTTGGGCCTGGGCAATCTGGGGCCAGCGTCTTTGAGAAAAACCAGGAAAAGCCCATCTGACTTGTCACCTATAAACGGGCTTGCTGAAGTCGTCGAAAGGGCTTCCTAAACGTGGATATGGAACAGAAGAGACAGACCGGCAGGGAGGGGCAGTGTCTGATGTTCCCCAGGGCAGGATCGGTGCCCCTCTGGGTGGGATCGAGGTGAGGGCGGCTTCCCGCCTGTCCAGGCTGACCTGAAGAAGAGGGACCTGGGCCCTGGCCTTGCGTCCCCCAGGATCATGTCAGGGTGGGCTGGGAAGGTCCTCCGCAGCTCAGCATAAGCCCACCGGTGTCTGAGCACCTCGTCAGGGGGCCAGGTGGCATCCGCTCACCCCACCTGGAATCCCTGCCTGGGAGGTGCCAGCCTGCTTCCTGTTGTGCAGTCACGTGGGAATTAAATGCTAAGCAGTGGCCACCGACGCGCGCCGGCAAGAAAGGGGGTGTGGGGGACTGCACCCCGCTTGGCCCACTTACTTCTCAGGCTTCAGGTCTCTGTAGATGATGCCCAGGCTGTGGAGGTGGTCTAAAGCCAAGGCCAGCTCGGCCAAGTAAAACTTGACGTCCTCCTCCGTGAACATGACCTAGTGACAAGGAGAGCACAAGACCACTCAGCGTATTTGGGTGGCTGGCTTGCTTTGAAGAACTCTGCCCGAGAGACCAGGACTCAGCCCCACAAAGTACACACTTGGGCCAGCTGTGTTCTGGACAATATCACGGCCCCCCAGTAACGTGCTCTGGCTCCTACAATGGAAACATGAGTTCTATTTATAGCTTTAAGATCAGGAAAGGCAGAGGAGCGCTTCCTACAAAGACGGCTTCGTTGGCCTTGTAAGGGGAGCACTTGGATTTTAGTCTCCTCCTGGGCCTCCAAGCCCCCACAAACCATGCAGCTCTGGAGTGCATTTCTGGGTTTATATTTTGGTATGAGCACTTCTGATAAGAATTCGCAAGATTTTAATACAAAACTAAACCACACTACGGAAGCCTGATGAGCTACTGAAAATAAGTCTCACTCCTTCTCCCTTTGATTTCACATCTTCACCTTGGGTAGCATGCAAACCAGTGACCCGCTGTCTACCCAAAGCGACCTGAGTTCTACCAAAGACAACACATATATCATGTAGAGTCAGCAGGATGCCTCAGGCCTGGTAAGGCCAGCTCAGGGTGTGAGGGTCCATGAGTGGGGGCACCCTGATTCAGGCGAGCTAAATCACACACGACTTCAAGGTCATGGCCTCATCGTAACATTTCCCTGTCCCCGGTGGTTGTTAGAAGCAGCACGTGCTTTCGTAGTCCCCTTGCTAGGAAGCCAGATCGTTATCAGAAACCATTTTTCATGTTCACCATGAGATCAATGTCACAGAGATTAGGAGTCCCTGATGCTCTCTCTGAAGGGAGACGTATGAAAAATCAATACAAGGTGATCTGGTAAGCATGGGCATAGGAATAGGGGCAGCCAGGGGACTGGATGGTGGATACGTCAGGCGAATACCGACAGAGCACATCCATGTTCCGAAAGGGACGCTTCCCCAAGTCCTGGTGGTGACAGTTAGGTGCTGCCTCTGCTCCAGCCTCTGGAATCCCCTGTTCTATCTCCCATGTTCAACCAGTGCCTTCCCTGCCTGGGTGTTTATTTTCTAAATTGTTCGCAGATTCATGGGTTTACTTATAGTCAAGTCCTGCTGGTCACCAACTTCCCCTTCATCTGACCTTATATATAAACACCACGGTCGTGTCTGCAGTTTAGTGCTCAGAGGGCAACTGGATTTCTCTCCCTGTCCAGTCCGAGGGCACATCTCAGTGGAGCCCCAAGTACCAATGACAGACCATTTCTCCACAGAAATTAAACACCTCAGGAGCGTGCGTCCCCGAAGNAAGAAATGGATATTCACAACGTAAGAGGACAGATGTTCCAACAGCATCGGGTCAGGGTGCCAAGAGGGCACAAAAGACAGTGCCACCAGCTCTGCAGGGAGAGTCAGGAAGCTTCCGGAGTGCCTGTGCTGCCCTCGGGGGGAGACTGGGGGTGTCTGGGCGCAGCTTAGTGAAGGGAGATGAGCTCAAACAAGTCATGTTTCCTCTTTTCCTCCTTGATCCTCCTCATTTCTGTCTTTGGATTTGTCCTTTCTTCCTCCGGTGGGTGCGCATAGGTGTTTTTTCTTTCAGTCTTTCTTGTTATATATCTTTGCTCTTCATATCTTTTCTTTCCACTTCTCCATTTATTTCTTTCATTTGCAATGATTTTGACCAGGGCACACTTTTAAGGTCTATTTTGTATTATGGGATTTACTTTATGGTCCACTGTGTTAATATATAGGAACAGATCAGGGGAACAACACATTCCCCTCCCCACCCCCCAGGAACCTCCCCATAAATTGAGTTGGCTTTGACGTCTGTGTGGCTGGTCCCTGGCTGTGATCACCGCTCAGTTGTCCCTTCTCTCCAGTCTCAGGCTGGCCTCCTGTTGAGACATCAGTTACACCGAGACACATGTGGTCAGAAGTCGTGACTTCAGCTCATTAGGGGAGCGTTATCTGGAGGGCCGCTGTGCGCTCATCCGCAAGCCCAATTTAGTCACTGCCTGTCATCTTCAAGGGCTTTGGGTTTGATTTTAGAGGAAGTGATAACAGCTGGCAGTCCCCAGGGAGGAAGGACAGAACTGACACAGAGATGAAGCGTGGGGTCCCCTAAGGGTACCCGCCTTCATTAGAGGGGTGCGCTGCTCAGGAGGGCGGGGCTTAGGAACTGGACTTGCTCCTGAAGCGGCAGACCTGTAACCTCCCACCTATAACCCAGTGTCGGGAAGGAAAACTCAAACTTCCCAGTGAGCTCTGCAGCGGGGTGGTGAGGCCGGCCATCCCCCCGCCAAACACCCTCCAGGCTGGGGACACAGGAGGCCCAGGCCAGCGAGAAGGATGCAGAGCAGTGGGGTCTCCAGCGTGGGGACAGACTGCATCCTAGCTGATGCCACCAAAAGTCTGGAGAATCATGAACACAGTCACCCAGTGCCGCCCTCTTAGCTAACGTCTACGGAGCCCTTCTTACGGTGCAGGTTTGTCTCGATCACTTCGCCTGTAACAACCTGTCCCACGTGCTGTGATTCCGTTTTAGGGAGCGGCCTTCTAATTATAATTCGAGTTCCCTGGCAGGTGGCTGACAGGACAGAGGAGGTGCTGGCCCTGGGGACAGGAGCACTCCCCCCCACCTGGTGTGGACCTCCCTCCCTGTCAATTGGTCTTCGGGTTTAAGGCGTGGAAGCCACCGAGACGGTTTCGCGTTGGTCTGCCCCGTGGAGAGAGGTCAGCGGTCTGTGTTCTGACAATCAGACGCAGCCAGCCTTTCTGAGCCCATGGGCCCGAGGACCAGACCTAGAGACCAAGTGACCGTGCCCCTCGAGGCCTCCTGGGTGCCGACCTAGGGCTCCCCAGCCGACACCTGGGAACCGTGGGAGGTGCAGCCCAGCGGTTCCGTGGCGAGGGGACGAGGTGTGTGCGGTGGTTGCTGAGGGAAGCCGGGGTGCGGATGCTCACAGCTGTGCCTCGTGCCAGCTGAGCGACCCGCGGCGAGCCTAGTCAAGCTCCTGCAGCCTGTTTCCTCTGTGTTGCCTGCACAGGACAGGGGGTTGGACAGCCCTGAAATGCCACCATGCCACGCTCATCCAACGGCAGATTCCACGGTGTCCCAGGTCTGGTCTCCGCTGAGGGCACAGCGTCCGGCCGGGAGGATGGGCAGAGTGAGCGCGTACGAGGGAGGGAGGGTGGTTGGGGACATGGAGCCAACACCATTCCTGTTATGACAATAGGATGCCTGGTCTGGACGGTACCTGTTTCATGCTCTATCGGTGAACCCATGATCGAAGGAAAATCCAAGTTTCTGGGTGTGATATAAAAATGTTTACCTCCATGTGTATTAGGGCTCATGTTAATTTTTATGACTAAGTGGAAAGATTTTGTGTTTGAAGTAAGAAAAATGTGTTTAATATGGAAACTGCTGCACCTCTTAAAATCTTCACGTTAACCCTGTAAGAACAGTACGTATAAGGAAGGTTTGGCTCTTACTGCATTTGTGTCCTTATTTGAACCCCAGCTCTGTTTCCTGATGGGGGATTTGGGGTGCCAGAGAATGCAGGGTCAGGACCGGGTGGCCGCCTCCGTGTCCTGAGTCACATAACGGGCATGTATACATTTCAAGCACTGTTTTCCCCGGGTCGCTCCCGGCTCTCTGAACCAGCCTGGGCTGGGGGCGGGAGAGACGGGTACCACGGGCCCTGGCGGGACCGAGGGGGGCCAGCCGTTACCATGAGCACGCCGAAAGACCACCAGTCGGCACTCTGCGTGTGTCCTCTCCGGTTCACCACCTCGGGCGCCATGTACTCGATTGTCCCACAGAAGGAGTAGGCTCTCTTGTCGTGGTCGATGGCCTCCTTACTCAGCCCGAAGTCTAAAGGCAAACAGCACACAGCACTTCTCAGTCTCCGCGAGGCCTTCAGGGCCGTTCCCATGCCAAGTCCTAACGGTGGGCTTGTGTCACATCTGTGAACTCTGCCTGACTGGGCATCACTTCCCAATCCGCTCTGTCAGCCCCACGGACCCCCCAACCCCCCCAAGCGTCATGCCCACAAGTGCTGTGCAGAGCCTGGCAACTCCCCAAGTCAATGCGCTGTAGGGACCTACAAAATGAGGGGCCTTGTGAGGACGTGGAGAAACTGCACTTCTTAGTGGCCAACATGAATCCCCCCGGAGGCCGCTTTCTAGCAGGCCCACGTGGGTGGACCTCAGAGCGCTGGAGCCGCAGGTCAGGACGAGACAGGAAGGAAAGTACCAGAGAGGAGGGCGACTTGGGAAGGACGCCTCTGGTCGGCGAGGCTCGAAGGGAAGACGCACAAGTGTGCGCGGGACTCGGGGCACCTGCCTGGGGTACGCAGTGAGCGCCCTACCCGCCAGCTCCCTGTGGAATCTGGGTAACTTCTTTCTCCCTCTGTCTGACGCCCATGTGCTCATGCACTTAGCAGATGGAGGACACAGAAGCAAGTGGGTTCTACAATTACAGCACCACTCAGTTGACCATCTATGAAAATAAGGATGACATCAGCTCCTTCCAGGGCCACGCGAGGGTGGAGTGAGGCCACGTGCTAAGTGAGAGTGTCACACACCCACGAGTGGGCTGCTCACTCACTGCTTAAGTGACTTGCTCTGCACATTAGACTTTTGGGGTTTGTTGGTAATTTGTGCCTGGCTAACATGACAAATTATTACATATTATTAACCTGGGTCCCAAATAAACGATACAGACCCTGATTATTAAATCAGAAAAAGCCAAAACTCTAACACTGCAGATAAACTTCAGGTGGCGTCTCTACTTACTCCAACTACTGCTCTACACGTGATTTATATATCACACAGGCAGCTTTCACTCAGCAGAGGAAACGCATAAAATATGAGCAGAATCTTAGATTCCTACGAAATGCCACCGTGAGCCACCTTAACCAGCTGTGGAAGCTGACTTGACATTCCCAGCCTGTTAGGGGTGGGTTCCTTCTGCTGTCACACTGGCTGGGAGGCACAAAAGGCACCAAGAACAGATCAAACTAGAGTGAGCCCAGGGGGCAGCTCCCGCCTGCTGCCGAGAGGCAGCACACGGGTCACCTGACGCTGCAGGCACCCTAGAACCTGTCATTGGCCTGCCAGCAGCATGTGGCCTGAAGGTTCTGTTAAAGGGATAGTCACGACCTTGTGTATAATTCATGAGAAATCATAAAGGTCTAACTTCCCAACGTTAACAAGCATTTAAAAATATTTACTGGGCACGTATTGTCAGCTATTCTGCTAGGTCCTAGGGACCCGCAAAGAGCAGGGGAAACCTGCCCTGGAGAAGCAGCTGGTGGCCAGAGCAGACAAGGAACTGAGTGGCAGGGAGACCGTGTGGGGAGAAGGAGCAGTGAGGTGAGCTCTGAAGAAAGAACGGGGCCTGACCGCTGCCCGAGCAGGGATGTGCGTCCAATGGAGGTGAGGAGACAGCGTTAGTTCAGGGACACGCAGGAGCGGGTGTGTGTGGAGGTGAGGCCACCTCCACAAGTCACCGTGCACAAAGGGACCCTGCAGGCGTGGTTACATCAAGGATCGTGACATGGGAGGTGACCTTGGGTCACCAGCTGGGCCCATGAAGCAAAGGACTCTTATGAGGAGGGGGGGCAGAGGCCGGAGTCCCAGAGACGGGAGATGCTGTGCGGCTGGCTCTGAAGATGGAGCACAGACCTCGAGCCAAGGGGTGTGGTGGCCCCTAGAGGCTGGAGGACAAGGGAACGGCGCTCCTCTGGGGGCTCCAGGAAGGAGCGGCCGGCCCACGCCTGATTGCAGCCCTGTGAGACGCATTTTGGACTTCTGGCCTCCAGAACTGTAAGATGATACATTTGTGTTGTTTTAAGCCACCAAGTTGGTGGTAATTTGTGACAGAAGCAAGAGGAAACTAACACAGATGGGTGTCATGGAACTAGAGGGAGTTTCTTCAGAGTGACTGAACTTGGCATTGATGGGAAGGGCTTGAGGTTTCAGTAGGGAGATGAATCCCTCGGAAATGATGAGGGTGGGAAGGGGACGCAGGGCTGAGACACGCTACAGTGAGTTCATGGGTATTTGTCTCTAAGATCAGCGCAGTGCACCGAGACTCCTGGGACAAACATCCAGTGATGTCCAGCGTCCGCAGGGAAGGTGCTAGAAGGGTCTTAGGCTAGAAGGAGGGAAGGAAAGGAGGGACAACCTGGGACATTTGGGCATTCCTCAATGCTGCGAGGACACACAGCCCCACAACTCATCCCCAGCTACAGAACATTCAGCCAAATCAGAGGCATGTGTCCGTACACGCTGGTGCCGTAGCAGGGCCCCAGGTTTTTACCAGGGCTCAGATGTTGGCACTGAGGGAGACCAGTGCCTTTTACAAACCTGTGATTTTAATATGTCCCTCTTCGTCCAGGAGGATGCTGAAAGACAGGGGGAGAAAACAGATGCTATATGAGACCTGGCATGCTGGGGGCATGTAAGCCTCAGGGGACGCCCAGGGGTGCCCAGGGCTGCTGGGGGGCAGCGTCTATGCAGGAGTTGCCTGCTGTCTCAGATGGGGCTTTCAGATTGCAGCTCCCTCACCAGCAGCTTCTGCAAGGTCAGGGGGAGTTCAGGTCCACGGTGCCCGGGCACACACTGAGACTGCAGGTTTGAGAGCATAAGCCCACGGGGAAGGTTTGGGAAACCCCAGACCGTCCTGTATGATGAACAGGGCCGAGAGGGCCAGGACTGCCCTGGCCCGTGGACCCTCAGAGCCTCCGAGGGATATTTCTGGGCCCGCAGCCCGTGTGGCCAGAGGCCTGCTCCTTCTCCTCACATGGCTCCCTGAACCCCACCTGGCTCTCAGGACCAACCTGACTTCTGGGCAAAGCCTGTGACGCCTTGAGGGGCCTTGGTACCGAGGAGCCTTGGGGTTCAGCAGCCTTCACCTTGTTATAGGAGCTATGCCCACCGGGCCCCTGCCTTGGTCCCTGGTCTATGCCCTCGTCATGCCAGCATCTGACACCTAAATGTCCCACAATGGAGAGCTGGCCTTGCTCTTCTAGCTCCCTGGTGGGCGGGCGGGGGGACAGTCTCTAGGGCGGACGCAGGCCAGCACCCCGAAGCCCTTCTTCCAGGCTGTCAGCTCTCGGGGTCCCCAGCCTCCCCCATTTCTCTTTTTGCTGTAATTAAATCCTGTTCCACTGGCTCCCAAGAGACCAGGAAGTGAACTGGACAGAAACCAAAGCAAGGCTTTGAGGATTAACATGTGATAACTTTAGAAACGTCTGGGAAATGACGGACGTTCTGACACATGTCCCACATGAGTGGACCTTGAGGACATTAGGCTGAGTGCGATCAGCCAGCCAGGAAGACAGAGACCGTACGATTCCACGTATATGAGGTCCCTAGAGGAGGCAAAGTCACAGAGACAGAAGGTAGAAAAGGCTGGTTCTCGGGGGCTAGGGGGAGGGGGTGGGGAGTTAGTGTTTCATGGCGACAGAGTTTCAGTTCCGCAAGATGAAGTGGGTTTGGGAGATGGACAGTGGGGACGGTTGTACAGCACTGCGAACACTCAACACTACGAAACTCTTACAAATGGTTATGATACTAAAGTGTGTTACGTTTATCTTACCACAACTTAAAACATCTGCCATGGAACTTAAAAATACCTACTATTTTATGGAAACAGGAAGGGAAACATTACAGGATATGATTAAGATGACAATTTATCACGAAAGAGGCACATGTTTTTATCTTTGCTTTTCAGTTAGGCTTCATCTTTGCCCAGAAATGAGCCATGTTCGAGATGAATTCTAATTGACAACAAAGTCTTTTTTCTTCAACGCTGCAATTACACATCACTATTTTTAACTGTAAAGATCCCCTTGACCTTTAAAAAGAGAGAGAACTGGGCTCATAGCCCAGGGAGCACAGGAGGTCCGCCTCCACTCGCTGAAGGCACAGCATCTACAGGATGCTGATTTCTCTGAGGGGGGACCCTCGAGGGAGGGCCTTTCACAACTATGTGAACGATGATTTACAGGTGCAGCTAGTGATGCCCCACCATGCTGGTGGCTATGACATAGTGTTGACGTGGACGCACATCCTCTGGTTGCAGGCAGAGGCACTTTGCATCTCCCACAAACGACCCTGCGTGGAATGAACTTGGCTTCGGAGAGGAGTTTGTGTTTGTCTCAGTCCGTGCAGGACAAAGGGGACGGGAGCTGGGGCATGGGCCTGATAAGGTTGTAGCTCACGGCCCGGGCTGCCTGTGCCCAAAGCTGGTGGGTCCCACCAGGCCCCACCTTGTCCAGGGGCAGGGGTGGGCCGCACAGGACAGTGAACAGCGAGTGACAGAACCAGTGACTTTGCCTCGGGGACGACCATTAGGTCAGCACTTGAACCTAAAATGGCCTCCGCTAGGTATCTCTCTTTGCCAGGGACTCACTCCTAATCCGTGGGTCAGCTCTACACGGAAAATACAAGAGAAAAACCTGGAACGGAAACACTGCTATTATGGAGGCGTGTTCCTCTTTTAATTTAGAATAGATTAGCAAAATATTCCAGAAATGGCATTACAGGTGATCACTGCCAAACACACACAAATCTTACTGGAATTTGGGCCTGGGCAATCTGGGGCCAGCGTCTTTGAGAAAAACCAGGAAAAGCCCATCTGACTTGTCACCTATAAACGGGCTTGCTGAAGTCGTCGAAAGGGCTTCCTAAACGTGGATATGGAACAGAAGAGACAGACCGGCAGGGAGGGGCAGTGTCTGATGTTCCCCAGGGCAGGATCGGTGCCCCTCTGGGTGGGATCGAGGTGAGGGCGGCTTCCCGCCTGTCCAGGCTGACCTGAAGAAGAGGGCCCTGGGCCCTGGCCTTGCGTCCCCCAGGATCATGTCAGGGTGGGCTGGGAAGGTCCTCCGCAGCTCAGCATAAGCCCACCGGTGTCTGAGCACCTCGTCAGGGGGCCAGGTGGCATCCGCTCACCCCACCTGGAATCCCTGCCTGGGAGGTGCCAGCCTGCTTCCTGTTGTGCAGTCACGTGGGAATTAAATGCTAAGCAGTGGCCACCGACG
>NW_017732103.1:25790-35660 GCF_001890085.2 Hipposideros armiger | reverse complement strand
GGTCCTCAAAGTCCTTGGAGTGGACATCGTTCTCTCAGGCTCAGGGGCTTTGACTCAAGCAATACTGTGTAGTCATTTCAGAAACGGGGCTGGAACCAGTTGCAGACAGCTTGCCAGGGGCAGAACTTAGGGACGGGGAGCCAATATTAATGAGTTCTGTCTGCCTCTGTCACTTTTATTATGCGTCTTGAGATGTTTTTTTCTCATTTCTCTCTCTTCCCTTTCTGTCTTCCTTCCCCCACTCCTTACTTTTTTAACATAAAGGGGATTGAAATGCACAGGGAGAAAAGTATTTGTAGGTTCCAACTTGCTGTCATTATCACGATGATCAGTGTCGGGCTTTGGGGACAAACAGGTGTCAGCAGAGATACTTTTGCTAGAAGGTGTTTGGCGGAGCAGGGCGACGGCTCTGGCTGTGGTTGGTGGAATCCCCTTTGCTTCCTATCCAAGTGCATTCCTACAACTTGGGGTTCAAGGGCACCCATCCTTCGAGTCCCCCTTTTCTGGCAGTGCTGGTAACCAGTTGGCCTGGCTCCTGGACATGGTAGTGGGGCTCGTGTTCTAGGTTTGACGACAGTGCCACAATTATGGGCTTACTGTTTAGGCTTCAGACCACAGGCAGCACAGAAAGCTCTCGCCCACTACTTAGCCAGGCGTGCCTCAGTCAAAGGGGACCGAATGCCACATGAGGGTCAAGGGAGACCAGGACCATCACTGCTGCGTGGCCGGCCAGTTCAGTGGGACTGATGCGGTGTCACTCGTCATCTATTTTACAGGAAGCACAGCGGGAAGGGTCCTGATCTTGGCACACCTCAAAGCTTCCTGATTTCTAAAAGTAAATGCTAAGAGCACTGTAGATGGTGGATATTAGACACAGAGCCTCTAACTAGAAAACCCTTGGTCAGAACTGTATAACCTGGAGCGTGGATGCAATGCTCTATTCAAGGGCCTGACGGGCAAACAGAGAACACGAATCATTTGATCAGCCAGAGGTAACACAGAGGATGCGTTTAAAAATCTTTATAAGACACCCAGCTCTTAACTTCTTCAGCAAAACACCCTGGATTCCAGCTGCAATGGCACATGGTGTTGGATCTGCCCACAGCCACGCATGGCTTCCAGCAAGTCCACACCCGTATCCACTCGTATTACTACTTAAAGGAAAAGCCACAGAATTTCCAAACAGGAATGAACTGTTTTCTTAGTAAAATCAGAAATTCACCAGCACAGAGCAGCAGCAGTGTCCCTCAACTCAGCCTCCCCGGGGCCTTTCAAACCAACAAGGTGCCACTTTTGTTCTTTTCTGTACGTGACTCGTTAGTTACTCAAGCCAGGCGGTAAACTTTAACACGGCAGGCACGACTCCGCAGTCCCCATTTTATCCATTTTTACACTTATTGCTTCTCTGAGGAGATAAAAGGCAGAAAGGAAACTGAGCGAAGTTGTGTGGCCCCCAGATGTGTGGTTCTGGGCAGACTGTTTGATCTGAGCCACAGTTTGCTCTTCTGAGAAAGGTAAACAGTACTTGGAAGTTTTGAAGGTTCAATAGCTACCATCTTTAAAGTGCTTGAAATACAGTATTCACTTAACATGCAGGAGGGGCCACCATTTCTGCTTTAAATAAACTACTGGGTCACAAAGCATTTTATTTTGAAACAACACAAGAAAATGTCATAGATTCACCCCAATCTAGGTCAACAGACTTGTTTACATCACTTAATCAATAACAATAATTTAATGAATAGTAATGTGTCTTTGAGACAAAGACAAGGCATCTTGCTCTTTGAGAGTAGAAAAATGCAGAGAGATTAAGGAATCGGGGAGAGAGGGTAACTCGCCCAGACAGGGCCGGACAATGTGATCCAGGAGGGTCTCCCTCTGACCTATCATGATTTTTTAATGTCCTCTGATTTGGGGAAAGTTGCCCTAGGTCCTCTCAAAAGCAGGTTATTTTATTTGATTTATTTTTACTGTATTTACCATAATGAAGCTTTACGATGAAAGGGTGATTCACTTCTGCCAAAATGTCTCTCTCCATCTTCGATCTGACTCGGTCCCGAACTGCAAAACAGAAAAACAGGTGCTCAGGAGGCAGGAATTAGGGTTCTGATGAACACAGAATATAAAACACTGATGTAAACCATTTCCTCCAACATTCTGTTACAAAAATTTTCAGACATGCACAAAAGTTGAAATACGAGAGTAATGATTACACTGAAACCCTCCACTAGATTCAATAATTGCTCACATTCTGATACATCTGTGCGCGCTCTCTCTCTCTGCACACACACACACACACACACACACACACACACACACACACACACACATGCTTTAGCTAAAAACCTGACAATAAATGGTCAACACCATGACACCTGACCCTCAGGTGCACTGCCGTGTAGCACCTCCTGAGAATAAGGACAACTTCTTACACAACTAACACGACCGTCACACCTAAGAAAATTAGCTGTCATTCCATAATGCCATCTAATATCCAACCCAAATTCAAACCCACCCCCACGTCATTTAGAGCTGATTTTTTTTCCAACCTAGGATCCAGTCAAGGTTCACACATGATATTGGGTTGTTATATTTCCGTGTTCTTTTTACTTTTAGAAATAGCCCCACACCGTTCTTCCCCCAGCCTTTTTGGTGGGCTTCTTGGTAAGCCCAGGCCCGCTTCCTGTAGGTTCTTTCTCATTCTGGGTTTGATAGATTAACTGGTCCCTCGGACGCCTATGTTTCTTGCAAACTGAGCACAGGCCTGAGAGCTTTATGAAACTGAGGCTAAACACTTTTGATAGATACCTCCCGGGTGATGCTGTCGCCTTAGATGGAGCAGATGACGGGTGATACTGTGTTACTCTATGTGATGACAAATTCAGTGACATGATGAAGGTGGCAGGTCATCAGTCTCTCACTTCAAAGAGCTACTCGTCCCTTTGTAAATAATGAGTCACCCGTGGGGTGATGTTTTGGTATCGAATGGCTTGTGGGTTCCCTAACAACCCATCATCCAATGGTGACAGCATCTATCTATCATCTATCTATCTATCATCTATCTACCTACCATCTATCATTATCTATCTATCTACCTATCATCCATCTATCTATCATCTATTATCTATCTATCTGTCTATCTATCTATCTATCTATCATCTATCTATTATCTATCTATCTATCTATCTATCTATCTCCTTGCTTGAATCACTTAGGGTTACAAACTGGCAATTTCCTCGTTTCTGGGAACTGGCAATCAAGAGCAAGCTTTTACTCCCTCTCTCCCTGAGAATAACTATGGAGTATGGATTTTGAAAAAATTTTACTTTGTTATAATGAATTATAATATTATTCTTTTTTAGTGCTGACATTGTCCAAAGTTTAGCCATCTGGGAAAACAGATGGAATTAGTTTTGAGGCAAAAACAAGCAAACAAAGACCACCACTTGAGAACAAGGACAACTCCAAGGTTCCCACAGACAAACTGGTATACCCAGGGCCATATCCACATGACGCAGGGACCATTAGGGTTTTAAGAGCTGGTTTCTCTGTTTCCTCAGGCTACTGAGGAACAGTCTTTCCAAACAAGTGGATATGTTCATTTAAAATAACAAAGGTAACACAGTTTCATTAAAAATAGTTGCAATTAGACTTTTTCTCAGTGACTTTTCATTAGTTTTACTGTTTTAAATTCACAGTGAAACAGTACGTTAATTAATACCTTGAATTTTAGAATATGAAGAAGTATACATTTTATTTCAAGCAGTGAACAACAGATGCCCCCAAGAATTATTTTGCTCCTAACTGTTCTCCAATTAAAAGCAATCTCTCCTGCTATTTAAAAAGAGAGAGAAAAGGTACGCGTAAACATAGTACCACTACACGCCCCAGCAATTCCACTCTTAGGTGTGCACTCAAACGAGTCAAAACAGGGACGCTAACAGACACCTGTAGTCCTGTCTTCACAGCAGCATTATTCACAACAGTGGAAAGGGGGAAGCACCCCAGTGTCCCTGGACGGACAACTGGATAAACAACATGTACTCCATCCATACAGTGGGGCATCCCTCACCCTAGAAAAGGAAGAAAATCCTGACACCTGCGACAATGTGGATGAAGCTCAATGAAATAAGCCAGACGCAAAACACAAATAATATGTGAGTCCACTGCCATGAGGGACCTGAAGTTGTCACATTCATAGAGACAGAAAGTGGAACGGTAGCACCAGGGGTGGGACAGGGGAGTGAGGCGTTGGCGTGTAATGGGGACAGAGGTTGTTTGGGGTGATGGAAAGTTTGAGGGATAGATAGCAGTGAAGGCCACACAATACTGAGAATGTCAGTGCCACTCACAAGTAGTTAGAATGGCCAATATTGTGCTGTGGGTTAGGGTTAGGGTTAGGGAAACCAAAGGCCATAAGAGCCTGGTGGAACAATCAGGAGAAGATCTTACATTCAAATTTCCAAGGGGCTTTCCAGTTATAGTGGAAAAATAAATATTTAGTTCCTCCCTACACTTGACATGAAAAATACACTCCAGATCTACTAGAGTTAAGTGTTGAGGAGAATCAAGCCATAAAGATGGTAACAAAGATGAATTCCTATCTGACGTCTGGGTAGGACTCTCTTTCATAAAGGCCATGGAGGAGATGACAGGAAACATGAGCAGCTGTTACATCTACAACCTGGCCATCCAAAAAGACCACAACGTTCAAAGGCAAACACAAAATTTAGAGATTGCGTGAAACAGAGGAAAAGGGCCAGGAGCCTAAGTCAACACGATATCTAAATAGTCTCATTATGTCTAACAGCATAGAGACAGGAACCAAGACTGCAGCCCTGACACAGAACGTAATGTAACGCAGATTAAACACACCAGTTTGGGAAAATGTGTCCACAAATGTGTTTTGTAAGATTGACTCCATGGGCAAACGTTGGCAAAACACAAGCAGATGTCGGCTCCAGGGTGGCAGGAAACAGGAAACAACTGTGTTCACTCCAGGACAGAATGTATCACTGCGGACAACTAACTGTGTAACTGACCACGCCTGGTCTCCATGGACCAGTGCAGGGACACGTGAAAGACGCCAAACGACAGTCCTCACACCAGGCGATGCCATCAGGTATGAAACAAGCCGGCGAGACCAGCTCTCCGAAGGTGACTGGGGGGTCCCCAGGTCCGTGCCTCTTCTGCTTTGCTGGGCAGGACCCCCTCTGACCTCACCAGTGCCCTCTCTGTGGTGTTGGTCACTTATGGGCCAGATGCATGGATGGAGTGAAAGGGCTGGGACCACAGCTCTGCCATTTGACCAGCAGCTACGGAGGGTCCTTCCACTAAGAAAGAAACAGACATGGAGGGAAGGTGCGCCATTTCTGAGGCCGAGCACGTTCACGCTGCCTCGTGGACAGCAAAGGCTTCCGAGAGGTTTCGGCTCCTAAGACCTAGATGCACGAAAAAGAAAGCCGAGAGATGACCCCCTTATCCTTCCACCGTCACTGTGCCAATGAGTCACAGAAATCAGAAAGCAACACGTGGGCAGCATTCTCCCACCGGGCAGTTCTCGGCCAGTGCAGAGGCTGCAGCCAGGCCATAGCCACTGCACCCCGCCCCCCGCCCCCCGCGGTGCTTTTTCTCAGGTATGTGCCAGGTGAGCACAGAACTGAGTTGGCTTGCTACTACAGATGTAAAAAGAAAAGTGTTCCAGGCTATTCGGAGATTCGCTAACAAACCGTAGGTATTGGGGACAAATTAACATTTTTTTGGTACTTTAAATCAAGCCTGTACTTGTGGCCCATCTGAAACGGGGACGCTAGGGTGACGTGGTTTCGTGGTTTGCCGTGCTCTGTATGGCAATCTGTACCTCCTGGGACCAGCTCTGTCTTTCATGTGTCCTTCAGCCGGCGTGGCCCTTGGCTGCCCCTGGGGCTGAGATGAAGTTGGGGACACCTACAAATTCATCCTGCTGTGCGGGGCACAGGCTCCTCCGTAGGAACCCAGAGAGGAAGCACACCCTGGTGTCACTCTGGTGGACATGACACATAAGCAAAGCTAGAGAGACTTTCTGCCCCCCGGCCCCGCACCCGCCTTGGATGAGGCCCACGTCTTCATGGCTTCCAAGCCCCGCCCCCTTTACACAGCTTTGGGTGGACCTGCTCCTTTGTGCTCCTGAGGAACTGAAGGCTCAGCACATTTCATCCTGTTGATTTTGTTTCCTCAACCATGTGGCCTACTCTGAATTTTTATGAGTTAAAAAGTTGGCCGATGCCCCTGTCAGTCCTAACAAGATGTCTCCATAACCATAGTCCTTGCAGGTCTCAGGGCAAATGAAAACCATGGTGCAAGTAGCCAGCCTGATGAAGCGGACACTGGAGCTGGTGCTTCTGAACCTGAGGCCACCTCCGGGTGCCTGCATTTCCACCCTCCTGCGTGTCACCACGACTCCCCGTGATGCTGATGGAATCCTACGGCGCTAGTTGGGGGCATGCTCATGAAATTGACCTTGAAGTACTCGGCAACTGCAAGCTTCATAAGGCTCCCGGGTAAGGATAAGTAATATATTTTGCAGGATGGATTTACTTAGGAAAGCTCCATCTGCAACGAGGGGACCTGAAACCCTCTCTTCAGAGTTGGACACCATTGCCTGAATTTGTCTGTCTGATTTTTAAATTATTGCCATCACTGTACATTGCTTTCATGTTACATTATATACCAGATTGTGTCACATTACATTGTTACATTATGTAACATGACATTATATTATATAGAGATGGTATTGTTAAAAAAAATTAAGGCTAAGATAAAAGTAAATGTTGAGAAGTGATCTATCGGTCACTGTAGAGCTGAGAAAGGGGCAGCTCGCGAGCACACCTTTGGAAAGAACAGCGGGCGTGGTGGGTGGAACGCTGGACGTGCAGTGACCACCCTCAGGACCGCAGAGGACAACTTCTGCCCTCATCCCTGCAGACTGCTCCAGTCACAAAGAAGCATGACAGTGACAGACGATGGCTCGAGGGTCCAGGCAGCATGACTTTAAGGATTCTGAAGATGGAGCTGGCGCACAAGGTCTCAGCCAGGCCAGGCTCCGCCCGGCTGGGTGACCGCTGTTCTCCACTTCTCCTTTGCCCAGGAAACCCTACTGGGTCTGAGATCATGTCCCAAGCAGCCACCCAGATGCAGAATAACAATCCATCTTCACTCGATGTCTTTTGCCTACAAAGGTCTAACTCGGAAAAACGTGGTCCCCCATGAGAAGTGGCCGAAGGTTTGTACTGTTCACTCCAGAGACAAGAGAGGAAGGAACCGGTGAATGCTAAAATGAACACCATTAACCAACTGACTGCCAGGCCAGGCATGCCTCCCCAGGATGTCCGCCTGCTTCCCTACACTAAGTTATTTAAAAGAAGACCAACCGGCTTGCTTAACTAACTTCTTTACCAGAGAACCTTTCCGCGGATCAGTCTTCCTGTTTACGCTGCACAGGCAGTAAAGGTGACAAGTAGTGGAAAAAAGCGATTTCCTACTTTTTCCTATATACAATCCCAGAAATGCAGATTTGGTAGAAACAAACATAGAGGACCCCCAGGTACACAGGTGGTATATAATAATGAACGGGAGTGCCTAGTACATAAGGACGGTGTTTACCTAAGGGACAAGGCTCGTTCCCAAGAGCCCGGGAAAGAGAGGAGTCAAAGGAGCCTAAAGCGGAGTCATTTCGCTGCCCCCTTCATCTTAGACCATCTACTGGGAAAATAAATGCCCTAGCCCAGGGGTCAGCAAACTGCGGCTTGCGAGCCACATGCGGCTCTTTGGGTACGTTACGTCTCAAAAGTTTGCCGACCCCTGGAAGAGCCAATCCTGTCCCTCAAAACAATTTAAAAATTATTTGAGAGCCATAAATATATTTTTACAAATAAGGAAAATTTAAAGTATTATAAATGAAACTATGATAGTTTTATTTTCATTTTCAATTTTACTTCAAAGCCAAATGTACGTACTCAAAGAGCCGCATGTGGCTTGCGAGCTGCAGTTTGTCAATCCCTGGGGGCTCTTCCATCTCTAAAGTTTGCTGACCCCTGCCCTAGAGAGCAGAGGCCCCAGGTGCATCTAGCTAGGATGTGGCTTCCTGGTGAGGACACGGGGCCAGGTGTGGCAGGGAAGGGGATGGATTCTGACTCCACGCCCTCCAAACCACGGGACTGTGAGTGAGGGCTTCACTGCCTTGTACCTCACTTTCTTCCTTTGTAAAACAAAGATGATAAGACCAGTAGGGACACTTAATACGTGTGGTTTAAATCAGCCTTCGCCCTCCACCCCCAGAATTTACAATCATCCAAATGCAATCAAATGACATACATGAATTAGCATAGCAATAACATCTGTTCAAACTAAGGCGCTGACTGAAGCTGAGTTTCTGAGTAAGTCTGTTTCTAAAGGGAGCTTCTCAGTGCAAAAGAAAAGGATGTGAATAAAATGGCACTGGAAGTGACATTCTGACGTTGGAAAGCACAGGGCTGGCTCTGACCGGGACAAAGTCACAATGTTGTTACCCGCAGGAATACAATTCACGTGTCCCTGTCCTGATCCCCACGTGCACTCCACATTGCCTAGTGCACCTGGGGACATTCCGGGAGATGTAAGTGGAGCTTGACTCCTTAAAGAAGGTAGGGGCTAAGCAGATAGGGCTGCCAGCGACAATCAGCCTCAGTTCCATGTCCCTCCCCTGTCACCAGCCAGGCCACTGTGGGAACCCTCCCATAGACACCAAGAAACACACATGAGATGACCAGAACTGTCTCTTCATTACTTAACTGGCTAAACAGAGATTTTGCCAGAATAATATTGGATTGTTGGAAAAGTCATGACGTATTTCGTCTATGTTTTTCAAAGGTCATTTATTTATATAAAGAACAAAGATCAATCAATGATATATTGCCCATTTGGTTCGATAACCTTTTGCCATCTTTCAGTGAGCTTCATAATTCCTCGTTCATAGAAGGTCCTGTCTTTATTTGGGAAAAACCGAACAAGGCTCTGATTTACAGCCTCATCTGAATTCAACGTTATACCACGCAAGGAGTTTTGAACAGAGCGAAACAAGTGGAAGTCTGATGGCGCTAGGTCAGGCGAGTATGGTGGGTGTGGCAACACATCCCATCCAAGCTCTAATAATTTTTGACGGGTGATCAAACTTGTGTGTGGTCTCATGTTGTCGCAATGGAACACAACTCCTTTATAATTAACAAGCTCTGGATGTTTCTGGATGATGGATTCGTTCAAACTGTCCAACTGCCAACAGTACACATTTGAATTGATTGTTTGGTCCTTGGTAGGAGCTCGAAAAACCCAACACCTTTAAAATCCCACCACACTGAGAGCATAACCTTCCTCTGATGAATGTCTGCTTTCGACGTCGTTTGAGGTGAATCATCACATTGGGACCAAGACCGTTTGCGCACCACATTGTTGTAAACAATCCACTTCTCATCAGCAGTTATCAGCCGCTCCTAAAAAAAGATCATTTTCCTCACATTTAATGAGCATATTGCAGATGTTTATACACGGGGTCAAATGAACTTCTTTGAGTTCATGTGGAACCCGAATATCGAGCTTGCTTACGTATCCCAGCTTCTTCAGGTGGTCGTGAATGCTTGAATGATGAATGTTCAATGTTTCTGCATCTCCTGTGTCATGTAACGTGGGTTTGACTCGATCAATGCCTTTATTTTGTCGTCATCAATCTCGGTGGGCTTCCCTGACCGAGTGTCCTTGAGATCAAAATCACCAGCACAGAATTTTGTGAACCATCGTTGGCACTGACGTTCTTGTAGAGCATTGTCACTGTAAACTTTATGCAACTTTTCACAAGCTTGA
>NW_017732103.1:24093-24555 GCF_001890085.2 Hipposideros armiger | reverse complement strand
CATGCGGCTCTTTGGGTATGTTACATCTCAAAAGTTTGCCGACCCCTGGAAGAGCCAATCCTGTCCCTCAAAACAATTTAAAAATTATTTGAGAGCCATAAATATATTTTTACAAATAAGGAAAATTTAAAGTATTATAAATGAAACTATGATAGTTTTATTTTCATTTTCAATTTTACTTCAAAGCCAAATGTACGTACTCAAAGAGCCGCATGTGGCTTGCGAGCTGCAGTTTGTCAATCCCTGGGGGCTCTTCCATCTCTAAAGTTTGCTGACCCCTGCCCTAGAGAGCAGAGGCCCCAGGTGCATCTAGCTAGGATGTGGCTTCCTGGTGAGGACACGGGGCCAGGTGTGGCAGGGAAGGGGATGGATTCTGACTCCACGCCCTCCAAACCACGGGACTGTGAGTGAGGGCTTCACTGCCTTGTACCTCACTTTCTTCCTTTGTAAAACAAAGATGAT
>NW_017732103.1:21671-23388 GCF_001890085.2 Hipposideros armiger | reverse complement strand
TAATTCAGAATCTTGGGGAGTGGCCCCCAGGCATCAGCATTTTGTGACTGTCCCACAGGCACTTCGGGCTTGTAGCCAAGGCTGGGAAGCATTGTTATCACCGTGGTGACAGCCCCCACGTGGCAGCTCACCGATCGGGGATGAGGTCAGGCATACTCCATTTCTGGTCTCACACTTGGGGTGTTTACAGTTTTTTACGCCGACTCACCACAGCACCAAGAGGGCACATCAGCCTTGAGCACTCACCCTACAGAACTGTGACCTAGAATAACGGAATGTGGCACCATGGACACAGAAACTCGGTCAATTGAAGTTGAACGTTTTCAAAGGGTCCTTAAGCGACTAGGAGACGCGGGGTGGGAAGATGAGGAGAAAGGAGTCGGGGAGGGGCCAGCACGCCCGCCAGCCTGTGACACCTCCACAGCTGCAGCAGCTGCTTCCCCTCGGAGACAATGTGCCACCTCTCTACAGGGGGGCAGGCGCCTGACAACGCCAAATACTGGATGAGCAGACAGAGCTGTCAGGGACTGTCATCCTTCATGTCTAGTTATTTGTCATCCCACTGACGACAGCTCTCACTTCACACACGACAGTCATTATGTCTTTGAGAAACGATCTGGAGTTTTACAATTATTTCCACAAGCCCTCCGCCCCCTTTTCATCTTCTCCTTTTCGAAACAATTTCACCATTCAAACTCCTTGCCTCTTCCCTTGGATGGCTGTCTGTACTTCCAGGTTTCATTGCTGGGGGTGGGGAGTGTCACCGCCATTGTCACAGCACTCCTTTTCTCTTTCACATTCTTCGGAAAAACTTATTGGCTTGCAAACTGGTGAGGTTGTGAAGATGGAGCCTGAGTTACGGAATATTTATGAGTTTATGGAATATTCATGAGTTTATGGAATATTTATGAGTTTATGGAATATTTGACTAACCCAGGCTAATGGAATGCAGAGGTGTTGGAGCAAAAACAAATTTAAATAATCCTTCGAACCAACCCTCCACTTTCACCAAGGGGGAAAAGCGAAGGTGTAGAGGGCCCGGCGTCCCTTCCAAGGGGACGGCCAGTCTGCGGTGCACGGAGGGGGCATCCGCTCTCTATGTCCCCGTCCTCCTGTGACTAGCTGCAAGTGAGGCAGGTTAGTGTAACAGCAGGCAGTCAGGAAGTTCCTGGTAGAGTGAGCAGAAAACAGTCATATCTTCAAAGCCTCAGCCTCAGCCTTGAGAGCCCCAGCCTTGAGATAACACACTCCTGCCAGAGCAGAATCATCAATTATGCTCTGGGACAACTGGACTGTTTCAGATAAAACCTCCCCCAGGCTAAGCTACAGAACAAATCCGATAAAATAGTACCAGTAGGCACCAGCTTTTCTCTCCAGATATGCTAGAAAAAGTATAAAAGCAAAAGCCTTTTGCCGTAGCTAGTGGGCATCCCAGCTTCGGGTACCCACTCTCACTTGAGAGCTGTAACTTGCTGCTTTAATAAACTGTCCTTTTCTGCAAACCTCGCCACTCTGGTCGGCACCTCCATTCTTCGGTTCCGTGAGACCAGGATCCCGGCGCGCGTAAACAAATATCCTACATCACAAGCATCGCCCACCTCGCACAAGGGACTGTTTCACCAAATTATTTCTCTTAAGAAAACAAATTCCAATTGCATTTCTGAGAAAAATAAAAACCCTATTTTTTAGTGATGGACCCTTATAGGAAGCTAAAAAA